>NW_026739188.1:0-15205 GCF_963082655.1 Stomoxys calcitrans | reverse complement strand
GTATGTCCGTCTGTCTGTTGAAATCACGCTACAGTCTTTAAAAAAAGAGATATCGAACTGAAATTTTGCACAGATTCTTTTTTTCTCCATAAGCAGGACAAATTCGAAGATGGGCCATATCGGACTATATCTTGATATAGCTGCCATATAGACCGATCCTCCGATTTAGGGTCTAAGGCCCATAAAAACCACATTTTATCCGATTTCGCTGAAATTTGGGACAGTGAGTTGTGTTAGGCCCTTCGACATCCTTCGTTAATTTGGCCCAGATCGGTTCAGATATGGATATAGCTGCCATATATACCGATCCTCCGATTTAGGGTCTAAGGCCCATAACAGCCAAATTTATCATCCGATTTTGCTCAAATTTGGGACTGAGAGTTGTGTTAGGCACTTCAAATTCCTTCGTAAATTTGGTTCAGATCGAGTCAGATTTGGATATAGCTGCCATATAGACCGATCCTCCGATTTAGGGTTCTTAGGCCCACAAAAGCCACATTTATTACACGATTATGATGAAATTCGGGACAGTGAATTGTGTTAGGCCCATCGACATCTTTCGTCAATTTGGCCCAGATCGGTCTAGATTTGGATATAGCTGCCATATAGACCGATCCTCCGATTTAGGGTTCTTAGGCCCACAAAAGCCACATTTATTACACGATTATGATGAAATTCGGGACAGTGAATTGTGTTAGGCCCATCGACATCTTTCGTCAATTTGGCTCAGATCGGTCCAGATTTGGATATAGCTGCCATATATACCGATCCTCCGATTTAGGGTCTTAGGCCCATAACAGCCACATTTATCATCCGATTTTGCTGAAATTTGAGACAGTGAGTTTAGTTAGGCTCTTCGACGTCCTTCTTCAATTTTGCCCAGATCGGTCCAGATTTGAATATAGCTGCCATATAGACCGATATCCCGATTTAATGTTTTGGGCCCATAAAAGAGCCCATTTTTTCCGATTTCACCGAAATTTGGGACAGTGCTTTGTATTAGGCTCTTCGACATGCCATGTAGACCGATATCTCGATTTAAAAGGCGCATTTATAATCCGATTTCACTGAAATTTGATACAGTGACTTATGTTAGGCTTTTCGACATCCGTGTCGTATATGGTTCAGATCGGTTTATTTTTATACCCTCCACCATAAGATGGGGGGTATACTAATTTCGTCATTCTGTTTGTAACTACTCGAAATATTCGTCTGAGACCCCATAAAGTATATATATTCTTGATCGTCGCGACATTTTATGTCGACCTAGCCATGTCCGTAAGTCTGTCCGTCCGTCCGTCCGTCTGTCTGTCGAAAGCACGCTAACTTCCGAAGGAGTAAAGCTAGCCGCTTGAAATTTTGCACAAATACTTTTTATTAGTGTAGGTCGGTTGGTATTGTAAATGGGCCATATCGGTCCATGTTTTGATATAGCTGCCATATAAACCGATCTAAGGTCTTGACTTCTTGAGCCTCTAGAGTGCGCAATTCTTATCCGATTGGGACGAAATTTTGCACAATGTGTTTTCTTACGATATTCAACAACTATGCCAAGTATGGTTCAAATCGGTATATAACCTGATATAGCTGCCATATAAACCGATCTTGGGTCTTGACTTCTTGAGCCTCTGGCGTGCGCAATTCTTATCCGATCAGAATGAAATTTTGCACGACGTGTTTTGTTATGATATCCAACAACTGTGCCAAGTATTGTTGAAATTGGTTCATAACCTGATATAGCTGCCATATAAACAGATCTTGGGTCTTGACTTCTTGAGCCTCTAGAGTGCGCAATTCTTATCCGATTGAAATGGAATTTCGCACGACCTGTTTTGTTATGATACCCAACCAACTGTGCCAAGTATGGTTTAAATCGGTTCATAACTTGATATAGCTCCCATATAAACCGATCTTGGGTCTTGACTTCTTGAGCCTCTAGAGGGCACAATCCTTATCCGATTTGAATGAAATTTTGCACGACGTGTTTTGTTATGATATCCAATAACTGCGCCAAGTATGGTTGAAATCGGTCCATAACCTGATATAGCTGTCATATAAACAGATCTGGGGATTTGACTTCTTGAGCTTCTAGAGGGCGCAATTCCTATCCGATTTGGCTGAAATTTTGCATGACGTATTTTATTTTTACTTTCAACAACTGTGTGAAATAAGGTTCAAATCGGTTCATAACCTGATATTGCTGCCATATAAACCGATCTGGGATCTTGACTTCTTGACCACTAGAGGTCGCAATTATTATCCGATATGCCTGATATTTTGTACGACGGATCCTCTCATGACCGTCAACAAACGTGTTTATTATGTTCTGAATCGGTCTATAGCCCGATACAGATCCCATATAAATCGTTCTCTCTATTTTACTTCGTGAGCCCCAATGTGCGCAATTCTTATACGAATAGGCTGAAATTTTACACAGGTCTCCAACATATAATTTAATTGTGGTCCGAACCGGACCATATCTTGATATCGTTTTAATAGCAGATCAACTCTTTTCTTATATCCTCTTTAGCCTAAGAAGAGATGCCGGGAAAACAACTCGACAAATGCGATCCATGGTGGAGGGTATATAAGATTCGGCCCGGCCGAACTTAGCACGCTTTTACTTGTTAGATATAGCTTCTGTACTTATTAGTATTTGGTCCCAATCGGAACATATTTTGATATAACTGATATAGGACATAAGGTATGAAATTTTCACCGAATTATGATGAAAGGTGGTTTATATATTTATATACCCGAGGTGGTAGGTATCCAAAGTTCGGCAAGACAGAACTTAACGCCTGTTTATTTGTTTTTTTGATTAAATGTTTTCATTTGCGCTAATTTTAGCTCTCAAACTAGTTTTTATACCCTCCACCATAGGATGGGGGTATACTAATTTCGTCATACTGTTTGTAACTCCTCGTAATATTTGTCTAATACCCCATAAAGTATGTATATTCTTGATCGTCATGACATTTTAAGTCGATCTAGCCATGTTCGTCTGTCCATCTGTCGAAAGCACGCTAACTTTCGAAGGAGTAAAGCTAGCCGCTCGAAATTTTGCACAAATACTTCTTGTTAGTGTAGGTCGGTTGGGATTGTAAATGGGTTATATCGGTCCACGTTTTCATATAGCTGCCGTATAAATCGATCTGCGATCTTGATTTCTTGAGCAGCTAGAGGGCACAATTCTTATTCGATTTGCCTGTAATTTAGCACGTGGTGTTTTGTTTTAACTTCCAACCACTGTGTTAAGAATAGTTCAAATCGGTCCATAACCTGATATAGCTGCCATATAAACCGATATGGGGTCTTAACTTCTTGAGCCACTAGAGGGCGCAATTATTATCCGATTTGGCTGAAATTGTGCATGACGTGTTTTATTATAACTTTCAACAACTGTGCCAAGAAAAGTTGAAATCGGTCCACAACCTGATATTGCTGCCATATAATCCGATCTGGGGTCTTGACTTCTTGAGCCACCAGATGGCACATTTAATTTTTGATTTAGCTGAAATTATGGATAAGGGGTTTTTTGACTTACAGTTGATGTGCTGAGTATGGTTCAAATCGTTCAATATCCGGGTATAGCTGCCATATAAACCGTTCTGCGGTCTTGACTTCTTGAGCCTATGCAGGGAGCAATTCCCATCCGATTTAGTTGAAATTTTGTACAATGGTTTCTCTCATGACCTTTAACATACATGCCGAATATGGTATGGATCGGTTTATAGCCTAATACAGCTCCCCTATAAACCGATCCCGCTATTTTACCTCTTCAGCCCCTAAAGTGCGCAATTCTTGCTAGATTTGGCTGAAATATTACACAATGACTTCTACTATGGTTTCCAATATTCAATTCAAATATGGTTCGAAATGAACCATAGCTTAATATTGTTTCAATAACATAGAAATTCATTTCATTTATCCTTTGTTTGCCTAAAAAGAGATAATGTGGAAAGAGCTAGACAAATGCTATCCATAGTGGAGGTTATATAAGATTCGGCCCGGCCAAATTTGGCATGCTTTCACTTGTTATACTCTCCACCATAAGATGGGGGGTATACTAATTTCGTCATTCTGTTTGCAACTACTCGCAATATTCGTCTGAGACCCCATAAAGTATATATATTCTTGATCGTCGCGACATTTTATATCGATCTAGCCATGTCCGTCCGTCTCTCCGTTCGTCCGTCCGTCTGTCTGTCGAAAGCACGCTAACTTCCGAAAGAGTAAAGCTAGCCGCTTGAAATTTTGCACAAATACTTCTTATTAGTGTAGGTCAGTTGGTACTGCAAATGGGCCATATCGGTCCATGTTTTGATATAGCTGCCATATAAACCGATATTGGGTCTTGACTTCTTGAGCCTCTAGAGTGCGCAATTCTTATCCGATTGAAATGAAATTTTGCACGACGTGTTTGGTTATAATATCCAACAACTGTGCCAAGTATGGTTCAAATCGGCCCATAAACTGATATAGCTGCCATATAAACCGATCTTGGGTCTTGACTTCTTGAGCCTCTAGCGTGCGCAATTCTTATCCGATCAAAATGAAATTTTGCACGACGTGTTTTGTTATGATACCCAACAACTGTGCCACGTATGGTTCAAATCGGTTCATAACCTGATATAGCTGTCATATAAACAGATCTGGGGATTTGACTTCTTGAGCTTCTAGATGGCGCAATTCCTATCCGATTTGGCTGAAATTTTGCATGACGTTTTTCTTTCTTACTTTCAACAACTGTGTCAAATAACGTTCAAATCGGTTCACAAACTGATATAGCTGCCATATAAACCGATCTGGGATCTTGACTTCTTGATCCCTAGAGGTCGCAATTATTATCCGATATGTCTGAAATTTTGTACGACGGATCCTCTCATGACCATCAACAAACGTGTTTATTATGGTTTGAATCGGTCTATTGCCCGATACAGCTCCCATATAAATCGTTCTCTCTATTTTACTTCTTGAGCCCCCAATGGGCGCAATTCTTATTCGAACTGACTGAAATTTTACACAGGTCTCCAACATATAATTTAATTGTGGTCCGAACCGGACCATATCTTGATATCGCTCTAATAGCAGAGCAAATCTTTTCTTATATCCTTTTTTGCCTAAGAAGAGATGCCGGGAAAAGAACTCGACAAATGCGATCCATGGTGAAGGGTATATAAGATTCGGCCCGGCCGAACTTAGCACGCTTTTACTTGTTTTTAATTGCAACAGGTTATTTGAGTCGGCCTATTAGTTTTAAATTGCTTTTATTTCCATAAAATTTTACGCAAACAAACTGAAAACATTAAGCAACTATAATTGTTAAATATTCTACAACGAACTTTTTGTAAACATGCAATTTGACTTTAATGAAATTCGTCATTAAAGATTTTCGTACATCTATATATATTAAAATGAATTTGTGTTTGTTTGTGGGTTTGTAAATTTGTTTGTTCCGTATAGACTCAAAAACGGCTGAACCGATTTCTTTGAAATTTTCACAGATTGTGGGGAGTGGTCCGAAAGAAGCAATAGGCTATATAAGTTTTTGATATCGCAAGGGGGCGGACCCTCCTACCTACCCCAAAAGTATCACTCAAAACTAAAAGTGGACCGATTGGGACAATATGGGACTTAAATGAAAGGTATTCAAGAGACGAGTACGATTTCTAGATTACAAGTTGAGTCCAAGTAATTGGGGGTCGCCCCGATCCCAAAAAACCCCCAAAATAGGTTTATTGGACGATAATGACAAAATGGGAATCGAATGAAAGGTATTCGGAAGTAGATTATGAATATGGGCCGGAAGGAGGTATAGGCTATGTAATTTGCTGATGTTGGAAGGGGCGAATCTTCCCCCGTTACCACAAGACGCCACCCAAAATCAAAAGTTGACCGATGGGGACAATATGGGTATCAAATGAAAGATATTAGAGAGTATAAAGCGAATGTGGTATAAAAACTTGGGTTCAAGTATCCAAGGGGTAGCCCAAGCCCTAAAACTGCTCCAAATAGACATATTGGACGTATATATCAACATAGGACTCAAATGAAAGATATTTGGGAGAGAACTACGAATATGACATAAAAACGAGGTCCAAGTAATTGATAGTCGCCCCATCCCCGATAAGTTTCCCAAATGAGAATACTACTCAATCATAGCGTGATGAAACGCAACTGATAGGCATTTTAGAGCAGATTACGAATATGACATTAAACTTTGTGTCCAAGAACATAGATGGTGCTTTACCTCCTAAAATCGCCTCCAATAGGTTATTTGACCTATCAAAACAATGAGGAATCAAGTGATAGATTTTTTTGAGTTGAGTGCGTCATTCAAATTTGTGCTCAAATGGCAGTGTGGCGCACAACCCTCATATAGACGCCCTCCATCCAATTTGGGAATAGAGCACGCCATAACCCCGAAATTATAACATTCAGCGTTAAAGCAGGAGTTGCAGACCTTAACGATAACGTTGCAACCATTTTTAGCTCACCAATAGCCGAGACCAAACGATGTGTTGCTGGGCAACACTTTTTTGTTCAAGAGTTTTACATGATAAGAACTATCGCCACCGAACCAAATATATAGACTGGCAAATTAGATCTTTACCACAAAAAAATCGTTTAATATGGGAATTTAATATGATTTAAAAACAAGTAAAAGCGTGCTAAGTTCGGCCGGGCCGAATCTTATATACCCTCCACCATGGATCGCATTTGTCGAGTTCTTTTCCCGGCATCTCTTCTTAGGCTAAAAAGGATATAAGAAAAGAGTTGCTCTGCTATTAGAGCGATATCAAGATATGGTCCGGTTCGGACCACAATTAAATTATATGTTGGAGACCTGTGTAAAATTTCAGCCAATTCGTATAAGAATTGCGCCCATTGGGGCTCACGAAGTAAAATAGAGAGAACGATTTATATGGGATCTGTATCGGGCTATAGACCGATTCAGAACATAATAAACACGTTTGTTGATGGTCATGAGAGGATCCGTCGTACAAAAGTTCAGGCATATCGGATAATAATTGCGATCTCTAGGGGTCAAGAAGTCAAGATCCCAGATCGGTTTATATAGCAGCTATATCAGGTTATGAACCGATTTGAACCTTATTTGAGACAGTTGTTGAAAGTAAAAATAAAATACGTCATGCAAAATTTCAGCCAAATCGGATAGGAATTGCGCCCTCTAGAAGCTCAAGAAGTCAAATTCCCAGATCTGTTTATATGACAGCTATATCAGGTTATGGACCGATTTCAGCCATACTTGGCACAGTTGTTGGACACATGACAAAATACTTCGTGCAAAAACTCATTCAAATCGGATAAGAATTGTGCGCTCTAGAGGCTCAAGAAGTCAAGACCCAAGATCGGTTTATATGGCAGCTATATCAGGTTATGAACCGATTTAAACCATACTTAGCACAGTTGTTGGGTATCATAACAAAACAGGTCGTGCGAAATTCCATTCCAATCGGATAAGAATTACGCCCTCTAGAGGCTCAAGAAGTCAAGACCCAAGATCGGTTTATATGGCAGCTATATCAGGTTATTGGCCGATTTAAACCATACTTGACACAGTTGTTGGATATAATAACAAAACACGTGGTGCAAACTTTCATCTCAATCGGATAAGAATTGCGCACTCTAGAGGCTCAAGAAGTCAAGACCCCCGATCGGTTTATATGGCAGCTATATCAGGTTATGGACCGATTTGAACCACACTTGGCACAATTGTTGGATATCATAAGAAAACATGTCGTGCAAAATTTCATATCAATCGGATAAGAATTGCGCACTCTAGAGGCTCAAGAAGTCAAGACCCAAGATCGGTTTATATGGCAGCTATATCAAAACATGGACCGATATGGCCCATTTACAATACCAACCGACCTACACTAATAAGAAGTATTTGTGCAAAATTTCAAGTGGCTAGCTTTACTCCTTCGGAAGTTAGCGTGCTTTCGACAGACAGACGGACGGACGGACGGACGGACGGACGGACGGACGGACGGACAGACGGACGGACATGGCTAGATCGACATAAAATTTCACGACGATCAAGAATATATATACTTTATGGGGTCTCAGACGAATATTTCGAGTAGTTACAAACAGAATGACGAAATTAGTATACCCCCCATCTTATGGTGGAGGGTATAACAAGTAAAAAAGCGTTAAGTTCGGCCGGACCGAACCACCACCTCGATAAATTTATATTTTTTTCATTCTTGATGGACCGATAATTTTTATTCCCATGCGCAATAGAAAGCTTTCCCATTTTACTTTTTATACCCTCCACCATAAGATGGGGGGTATACTAATTTCGTCATTCTGTTTGTAACTACTCGAAATATTCGTCTGAGACCCCATAAAGTATATATATTCTTGATCGTCGTGAAATTTTATGTCGATCTAGCCATGTCCGTCCGTCTGTCCGTCCGTCCGTCCGTCCGTCTGTCTGTCGAAAGCACGCTAACTTCCGAAGGAGTAAAGCTAGCCGCTTGAAATTTTGCACAAATACTTCTTATTAGTGTAGGTCGGTTGGTATTGTAAATGGGCCATATCGGTCCATGTTTTGATATAGCTGCCATATAAACCGATCTTGGGTCTTGACTTCTTGAGCCTCTAGAGAGCGCAATTCTTATCCGATTGGAATGAATTTTTGCACGACGTGTTTTGTTATGATATCCAACAACTGCGCCAAGTATAGTTCAAATCGGTCCATAACCTGATATAGCTGCCATATAAACCGATCTTGGGTCTTGACTTCTTGAGCCTCTAGAGAGCGCAATTCTTATCCGATTGGAATGAATTTTTGCACGACGTGTTTTGTTATGATATCCAACAACTGCGCCAAGTATAGTTCAAATCGGTCCATAACCTGATATAGCTGCCATATAAACCGATCTTGGGTCTTGACTTCTTGAGCCTCTAGCGTGCGCAATTCTTATCCGATTGGAATGAAATTTTGCACGTCGTGTTTTGTTATGATATCCAACAACTGTGCCAAGTATGGTTGAAATCGGTCCATAACCTGATATAGCTGCCATATAAACCGATCTTGGGTCTTGACTTCTTGAGCCTCTAGCGTGCACAATTCTTATCCGATCTTTATTTTTATTTTTACTTTCAACAACTGTGTCAAATAAGGTTCAAATCGGTTCATAACCTGATATAGCTGCCATATAAACCGATCTGGGATCTTGACTTCTTGACTCCTAGAGGTCGCAATTATTATCCGATATGCCTGAAATTTTGTACGACGGATCCTCTCATGACTATCAACAAACGTGTTTATAATGGTCTGAATCGATCTATAGCCCGATACAGATCCCATATAAATCGTTCTGTCTATTTTACTTCGTGAGCCCCTATGGGCGCAATTCTTATACGAATTGGCTGAAATTTTACACAGGTCTCCAACATATAATTTAATTGTGGTCCGAACCGGACCATATCTTGATATCGTTTTAATAGCAGAGCAACTCTTTTCTTATATCCTTTTTTGCCTAAGAAGAGATGCCGGGAAAAGAACTCGACAAATGCGATCCATGGTGGAGGGTATATAAGATTCGGCCCGGCCGAACTTAGCACGCTTTTACTTGTTTTTTTCATAAGAGTTCAGAAAAATATCTCTTATCGATTTTACATAATGGGAGTAGTGCAATATTATCCTTTGGGTTATGGGTTACGAATTATTTCATTTTCATAGTTTTTAATACATCGATATATTTTGAATGCCTGAAAACTTTATATTTATAATATTGTGGAATTTTGTTTTGGAATCTAATGTAGGTGGTGGTATTTGAATCGGTCCATAACCTGATATAGCTGCCATATAAACCCATCTTGGGTCTTGACTTCTTGAGCCTCTAGAGAGCGCAATTCTCATCCGATTTTGTACAACGGCTCCTCCCACGGCCTTTAACATACGTGTGCAATATGGTCAGAATCGATCTATAGCTTGATACAGCTCAAATATAAACTGATCTCCCGATTTCGCTTCTTGAGCCGCGAATCGGGCTATAACATGATATAGCTACTCCTGCTAAAAACAGATACTGCGCAAAGAACTCGACAGATGCGACCATGGTGGAGGGTATATAAGATTCGGCCCGGCCGAACTTAGCACGCTCTTACTTGTAGTATATATTTTTGAAATTTTTTATGAAAAAATTATATTTTTACAAAAAACAAAAAAAATTAGAGAAAGAAAAAATTTTGTTTATCAAACTCCTTATCACGTTTAAAATAGAGAAATAATGAGGAGATCGAAAGCAGATTTTTATACCCTCCACCATAAGATGGGGGGTATACTAATTTCGTCATTCTGTTTGTAACTACTCGAAATATTCGTCTGAGACCCCATAAAGTATATATATTCTTGATCGTCGCGACATTTTATGTCGACCTAGCCATGTCCGTCCGTCTGTCCGTCCGTCCGTCCGTCCGTCCGTCTGTCTGTCGAAAGCACGCTAACTTCCGAAGGAGTAAAGCTAGCCGCTTGAAATTTTGCACAAATACTTCTTATTAGCGTAGGTCGGTTGGTATTGTAAATGGGCCATATCGGTCCATGTTTTGATATAGCTGCCATATAAACCGATCTAAGGTCTTGACTTCTTGAGCCTCTAGAGTGCGCAATTCTTATCCATCAATTTTGCACAACGTGTTTTCTTACGATATTCAACAACTATGCCAAGTATGGTTCAAATCGGTATATAACCTGATATAGCTGCCATATAAACCGATCTTGGGTCTTGACTTCTTGAGCCTCTAGCGTGCGCAATTCTTATCCGATCAGAATGAAATTTTGCACGACGTGTTTTATTATGATATCCAACAACTGTGCCAAGTATTGTTGAAATTGGTTCATAACCTGATATAGCTGCCATATAAACAGATCTTGGGTCTTGACTTCTTGAGCCTCTAGAGGGCAAAATCCTTATCCGATTTGAATGAAATTTTGCACGACGTGTTTTGTTATGATATCCAACAACTGCGCCAAGTATGGTTGAAATCGGTCCATAACCTGATATAGCTGTCATATAAACGCAATTCTTATCCATCAATTTTGCACAACGTGTTTTCTTACGATATTCAACAACTATGCCAAGTATGGTTCAAATCGGTATATAACCTGATATAGCTGCCATATAAACCGATCTTGGGTCTTGACTTCTTGAGCCTCTAGCGTGCGCAATTCTTATCCGATTGAAATGGAATTTCGCACGACGTGTTTTGTTATGATACCCAAACAACTGTGCCAAGTATGGTTTAAATCGGTTCATAACTTGATATAGCTCCCATATAAACCGATCTTGGGTCTTGACTTCTTGAGCCTCTAGAGGGCAAAATCCTTATCCGATTTGAATGAAATTTTGCACGACGTGTTTTGTTATGATATCCAACAACTGCGCCAAGTATGGTTGAAATCGGTCCATAACCTGATATAGCTGTCATATAAACAGATCTGGGGATTTGACTTCTTGAGCTTCTAGAGGGCGCAATTCCTATCCGATTTGGCTGAAATTTTGCATGACGTATTTTATTTTTACTTTCAACAACTGTGTAAAATAAGGTTCAAATCGGTTCATAACCTGATATTGCTGCCATATAAACCGATCTGGGATCTTGACTTCTTGACCACTAGAGGTCGCAATTATTATCCGATATGCCTGATATTTTGTACGACGGATCCTCTCATGACCGTCAACAAACGTGTTTATTATGTTCTGAATCGGTCTATAGCCCGATACAGATCCCATATAAATCGTTCTCTCTATTTTACTTCGTGAGCCCCAATGTGCGCAATTCTTATACGAATTGGCTGAAAGTAAAAGCGTGCTAAGTTCGGCCGGGCCGAATCTTATATACCCTCCACCATGGATCGCATTTGTCGAGTTGTTTTCCCGGCATCTCTTCTTAGGCTAAAAAGGATATAAGAAAAGAGTTGCTCTGCTTTTAAAACGATATCAAGATATGGTCCGGTTCGGACCACAATTAAATTATATGTTGGAGACCTGTGTAAAATTTCAGCCAATTCGTATAAGAATTGGGCACATTGGGGCTCACGAAGTAAAATTGAGAGAACGATTTATATGGGATCTGTATCGGGCTATAGACCGATTCAGACCATAATAAACACGGTTGTTGATGGTCATGAGAGGATCCGTCGTACAAAATTTCAGGCATATCGGATAATAATTGCGACCTCAAGGGGTCAAGAAGTCAAGATCCCAGATCGGTTTATATGGCAGCTATATCAGGTTATGAACCGATTTGAACCTTATTTGACACAGTTGTTGAAAGTAAAAATAAAATACGTCATGCAAAATTTCAGCCAAATCGGATAGGAATTGCGCCCTCTAGAAGCTCAAGAAGTCAAATCCCCAGATCTGTTTATATGACAGCTATATCACAGCTATATCAGGTTATGGACCGATTTCAACCATACTTAACATAGTTGTTGGATATCATGACGAAATACTTCGTGCAAAATTTCATTTTGATCGGATAAGAATTGCGCCCTCTAGAGGCTCAAGAAGTCAAGACTTAAGATCGGTTTATATGGCAGCTATATCAGGTTATGGACCGATTTAAACCATACTTGGCACAGTTGTTGGATATCATAACAAAACACGTCGTGCGAAATTTCATTTTGATCGGATAAGAATTGCGCACGCTAGAGGCTCAAGAAGTCAAGACCCAAGATCGGTTTATATGGCAGCTATATCAGGTTATATACCGATTTGAACCATACTTGGCACAGTTGTTGGATATCATAACAAAATACGTCGTGCAAAATTTCATTCTGATCGGATAAGAATTGCGCACTCTAGAGGCTCAAGAAGTCAAGACCCTAGATCGGTTTATATGGCAGCTTTATCAAAACATGGACCGATATGGCCCATTTACAATACCAACCGACCTACACTTATAAGAAGTATTTGTGCAAAATTTCAAGCGGCTAGCTTTACTCCTTCGGAAGTTAGCGTGCTTTCGACAGACAGACGGACGGACGGACGGACAGACGGACGGACATGGCTAGATCGACATAAAATTTCGCGACGATCAAGAATATATATACTTTATGGGGTCTCAGACGAATATTTCGAGTAGTTACAAACAGAATGACGAAATTAGTATACCCCCCATCTTATGGTGGAGGGTATAAAAAAAAGAAAATATTCTTCTAAAAATGCGTAAAAAATATGCATTTTTAGAAGGTCGTAAGAGAGTTCTTCGCCGAAATTAAGTCCTTAAAAAATTCATTTAAAATGTACATTTTAACTTTACTTTAAATGGCTATGACAGAACATTTGTTCCACTAGCCGAACGTAGAATAGCGTTCCAAGCGCCTCGATCTTCTGCGCTTATTCTAAAATCTCTGACACCAAGTTTCGAGGTGTCCCCCACCACTTGATCTTTCCATCGGGCTTTTGGTCTTCCCGGTTTGCGTGTACCACCATGTTTGCCTTCAAAAGACTTCTTTGCTGGAGCTTCTTCATCCATTCTGACAATATGAGCTAGCCAACGCAGCCGTTATATTTTGATACGTGTAACTATACTATCGTAGGCATACAGCTTATGGTTCATACGTCGCCTATATTCTTCATTAACGCAAGCTAGTCCATATATTTTTTTCGAAGAATCTTTCTCTCAAATACTCCAAGCACTGTCTCAGAACCATATATATCAGTGTCTTGTATAGTCGTCTGTCGAGAAGTGGCCTTGTTTCTAAACTGCTCACTTAGTCCAAAGTAGCATTTATTTGCCAGTATTTTTCTTTGCTTTATATAAAAACTGGTGTTATTCGTTTCGGTTACGGCGGTGCCGAGGTAGATAAAGTTACTGACTATATCAAAGTTGTGGTTCCCAACTTTCTCCATTTTCTTTATCTGCTCGGTTGTACAATGCGTTTTGAGAGTTGAAACCATCCATTTTGTCGTATCTTCACTTACAGACAGACCCATTATCACTGAACCTCTTTCGATTCTTTCAAAGGCTGCAGTTACTACTTCCGGTGACCGACCTATGATATCGATGTCGTCGCCATAGGCGAGTAGCATGTGTTCTCTTGTGATTAGTGTGCCATATCTATTCACATCCGCATCTCGTATAATCTTCTCCAGCAGGATATTAAAGAGATCACACGATAGGCTATCTCCATGTCTGAAGCCTCGTTTGGTATTTAATGGTTCGGAGAGATTCCAGGATTTGGCGCAGTGTGAATATCTGGTGCAGGGTGGATTTACCAGGTCTAAAGCCGCATTGGTAGGGCCCAATTTTCTGATTGACTTTAGGCTTTAATCTTTCACACAGTACGCACAGTACGAGAGTATCTTGTATGCGATGGGGAGGAGACTTATTCCTCTGTAGTTGGCATATTCCGTCTTGTCTCCAATCTTGTGTACGGGGTTCTAATCATCGGGTATGCGTTTTTCTAGCCAGATTGAGCAGATAAGCTGATGCATACGCCTTATCAGCATGTAGCCTCTGGTTGTAAATAGTTGAGCGGGTTACCCGTCGACTCCTGTTGCCTTGTTGTTCTTCGGTCGGGTCACTGCTACTTGGACCTCATTCTGACTAGGAGGTTAACATTCTATACCATCATCATTGATTGGTTCTGCGGTATCATCCTCGCCGCCAACGTTGGACACTAGCAGTTGGGTAAAATGTTCTTTCCATATCATCAGCATGATATCTGTGTCAGTTACCATATTTCATTCTTTCCCTCTGCAGGAGGATTTGCCTGTACAAAAGCCATCGGTGTGATTTTTATACCCTCCACCATAAGATGGGGGGTATACTAATTTCGTCATTCTGATTGTAACTACTCGAAATATTCGTCTGCGACCCCATAAAGTATATATATTCTCGATCGTCGTGAAATTTAATGTCGATCTAGCCATGTCCGTCCGTCCGTCCGTCTGTCTGTCGAAAGCCCGCTAACTTCCGAAGGAGTAAAGCTAGCCGCTTGAAATTTTGCACAAATACTTCTTATAAGTGTAGGTCGGTTGGTATTGTAAATGGGCCATATCAGTCCATGTTTTGATATAGCTGCCATATAAACAGATCTTGGGTCTTGACTTCTTGAGCCTCTAGAGTGCGCAATTCTTATCCGATTGGGATGAAATTTCGCACCACGTGTTTTGTTATGACATCCAACAACTGTGCCGAGTATGGTTCAAATCGG
>NW_026739187.1:77500-114603 GCF_963082655.1 Stomoxys calcitrans | reverse complement strand
GGGACAGTGCTTTGTGTTAGGCTTTTCGACATGTTTATGCAACTTGGCCCAAATCGGTCCAGATTTGGATATAGCTGCCATGTAGACCGATATCTCGATTTAAAGTCTTGGCTCCATAAAAGGCGCATTTATAATCCGATTTCACTGAAATTTGACACAGTGACTTATGTTCGGCTTTTCGACATCCGTGTCGTATATAGTTCAGATCGGTATGAGGTATATGAGTATAAGGTATGAAATTTTCACTGAATTTTGATGAAAGGTGGTTTACATATATACCCGAGGTGGTGAGTATCCAAAGTTCGGCCCGGCCATTTCACTTGTTTTTTTTTTTTTTTTGCCTTGCAAACTTCTCACATATCAATGAGTGCTGTCAAAATCAAGTTTTGGCTTAATGATAAGCGATCCCCTTTTCATTGTCGAGTTCAAACGGGTGCCCTAGTGCAACACCTCTTGGGGGAGAAGTTTTAACAAGGCATAGTGCCTCACAAATGTTGCAAACATTTCAAGGGGATAACAACCGTTGAAAAAATGTTTTTTAATGTCTCGCCAGGATTCGAAACCTGTCGTTCAGCATCATAGGCGGACATGCTAACCGAAATGTGAAGCGCATTAAAGTCCGCTAGAATCTTGCGATTATAGTCAGGCAGTAAGCCAGTATTGTAGGTCCTGTAAACTTAGCCATTATCTGGGATACAACTACCAGCCGGCAGGATGAACACGTTGTATAGCTCTATCTCGGCAGTACCGAATCTATCTGCTATCCTCATACCTTTCATGTTGAGGTCACTAGCGCCGGGCGCTGGTGGGATGGGTTTATACTGCACGGAATGGTGTAACACGTAGACCAATCCCACACCCACCTTCACTCTGTATGCGATTCTTGCATAGCACATTGTATCCGTGACAAGTGTGCAGGCTGCAGCTGTTAGTCAGCTTTGCCTCTTGGATCGATGCAACCAACAACACTATTGGTGTTAAATAGCAGATATTTTTAGGGGTTACTAGAGATCAAGATCAATGGGAACCAATCTCATTTTACTTTAGCAGAGACTAATAATGGCTTGGAGGTAACTGGCAACATTTTAAATCATCTCTACCAAGTGGTGTCGTTTGCGGCGCGCCGTTCCCCATATCATTGAACTTAAACTTTAGTCGGACTGCAGTTATTGATATAAGAGAAGTATCCCCTGGTCCTTAATGGAATGTTCATGGGAAATTTTGTAATAATGCCTTAAGCAAGAGTTTTAAGCCTAAAGGAAATTTTCGAATATTGGCTGCACTTCTCCACATTTTCCCATCACTATGGTAGCACATGAGGCTTTAGTATTCCATCTAAGTGAGACAAACAAAAAGATAATAGGACGTTTGTTAAAAAGAATAAACAAAGCAAGACCATGGCAAAACAAATCTTATTAAGTTTTCCTTTTGTTCAATGTGTTTAGTTTTTAACATTTTCTTCTTTTTTGTATTTGTGTCTTTACACCCATCGTCAGCTATTTACCTAAGCATATTGACTACTTTACAACAATTCTAATTAGAATGCACTTTTGGAGCCGACACTCATCTCAAGTTAATGCATTCATCATTTTTGGACTCTCATAGCCCCATAGTATGCCTTGGTGCAGGAAGAAAAGAAGCACTAATCCCCAAAATCAACAATCGAAGAATAACTGCCAAACAGTTAACAAAAATTCAAAGATAACACAACAATAACTACCGCCAACGTTTCGATGGCTCCATAAAGGGCGATAGACAACAGAACAATGCGCATGGACCTGGCATAAAAGAAAAGCTTAAAGTATCCAAAACTGTCATGGTCTAAGCGCGATTGTTTGAATTGTTTAAATTATCACACACAACAAAACAAAAAACCCCCAAAAACACACAAAATGGGAAAACAACACCAAACATTCAAAAACAAATACTTCACAACATAGAAAAAGAAACACTTCAATTTAACACATTTTTTGTGTTTCTTTATTTTTTCCAAATTTTTTGGTGTGAATGCAACTTCAGTTTGGAGGTAACACCGGCCATACAGCACTACAAAGCCAAGAGCAAATGCTCATGGTGGCAACGATGATGAAATTACCAAAACACAAAACCTTACAAAATAAATAGACAAAACAACAGGCAAATGTTCATCGGCTGATCGATGTGAATTCTTTTATTTAAGTGCGATTGCTCATTTAATTTATTTTTTCTGGGACAGCTTCTTTGGGACTTAATTTGTATAGGAGAAGAAAAAATCTTAACACGAATGTTTAACGAATCCGAAATGCCGTACAATTTTAAAAATCTCCAATAACAAAAATTTTTTAATTAATTTTTATTGAATTCAAGTACTCCATTTTTGATGCCACCTGAAAAACTGTTAAGTTCGGCCGTGCCGAACTTTGGATACCCACCACCTCGGGTATATATGTGTAAACCCCCTTTCGTCACAATCCGGTGAAAATTGGATAAAATATGCACTCAAATTCGCCACGGATATTGAGTGGTCTAATAAGTATAAGTCACTGATCAATTTTTATACCCACCACCGAAGGATGGGGGTATATTCATTTTGTCATTCCGTTTGCAACACATCGAAATATTCATTTCCGACCCTATAAAGTATATATATTCTTGATCAGCGTAAATATCTAAGACGATCTAGACATGTCCGTCCGCCTCTCCGTCTGTCTGTTGAAATCACGCTACAGTCTTTAAAAATAGAGATATTGAGCTGAAATTTTGCACAGATTCTTTTTTTGTCCATAAGCAGGTTAAGTTCGACGATGGGCTATATCGGACTATATCTTGATATAGCCCCCATATAGACCGATCCTCCGATTTAGGGTCTTAGGCCCACAAAAGCCACATTTATTATCCGATTTTGCTGAAATTTAAGACAGTGAGTTGTGTTAGGCCCTTCGACATCCTTCGTCCATTTTGCTTAGATCGGTCCAGATTTGGATATAGCTGCCATATAGACCGATCCTCCGATTTAGGGTCTAAGGCCCATAAAAGCCACATTTATTATCCGATTTCGCTGAAATTCGGGACAGTGAGTTGTTTTTGGCCCTTTGACATGTTTCTTCAATTTGGCCCAGATCGGTTCGCATTTGGATATAGCTGCCATATAGACCGATCCTCCGGTTTAGGGTCTTAGGCCCACAAAAGCCACATTTATTATCCGATTTTGATGAAATTCGGGACAGTGAATTGTGTAAGGCACTTCGACATCCTTTGTTAAATTGGCCCAGATCGGTTCAGATTTGGATATAGTTGTCATATAGACCGATCCTCCGGTTTATGGTGTAAGGCCCATGAAAGCCACATTCATTATCCGATTTTGCTGAAATTTGGGACAGTGAGTTGTGTTAGGCCCTTTGACATATTTCTTTAGTTTGGTCCAGATCGGTTCAAATTTGGATATAGCTGCCATATAGACCGATTTCTTGATTTATGGTTTTAGGCCCATAAGATGCTCATTTATTGTCCGATGTCGCCGAAATTGGGAACAATGAGTTAAGTTAAGCCCCTTGACATACTTCTGCAATATCGCACATATAGGTTCAGATTTGGGTATAGCTGCCATATAGACCGATATCTAGGTTTTAGGTTTTGGGGCCATAAAAGACGCATTTATTGTCCGATGTCGCTGAAATTTGACACAGTGAGTTTGGTTAGGCTCTTCGACGTCCTTCTTCAATTTTGCCCAGATCGGTTCAGATTTGCATATAGCTGCCATATAAACCGATCTCTCGATTTAAGGTTTAGGGCCAAAAAAAGAGGCATTTATTGTTCGATTTCGCCGAAATTTGGGACAGTGCTTAGTGTTAGGCTTTTCGACATGTTTATGCAACTTGGCCCAAATCGGTCCAGATTTGGATATAGCTGCCATATAGACCGATATCTCGATTTAAAGTCTTGGCCCCATAAATGGCGCATTTATAATCCGATTTCACTGAAAGTTGACACAGTGACTTATGTTCGGCTTTTCGACATCGTGTCGTATATAGTTCAGATCGGTATGAGGCATATGAGTATAAGGTATGCAATTTTCACCGAATTTTGATGAAAGTTGGTTTACATATATACCCGAGGTGGTGGGTATCCAAAGTTCGGCCCGGCCGAACTTAACGCCTTTTTACTTATTTTAATTCTGAGTCGATCTTACCATGTCCGTCTGTCCGTCTCTCCAAATCACGATAGCGAAAGAACGCATAAAACTAGCCGCTTGAAATTTTCACAGATACGTAATATTGATGTAGGTCGTTCGGGATTGCAAAATGGCAATATCGGCTTAGATTTAGATATGGCTCCTATATAAATCGATCTCCCGATTTGACTTCTTGAGCCCACACAAGCCGCAATTTTTGTCCGATTTAGCTGACATTTGGCATGTAGAGTTCCCTTATGACATCCAACAACTGTGCCAAGTACGGTCCTAATCGTCTATAATCTGATATAGCATCCATATATACCGATCTCCCGATTTGACTTCTTGAGCCCACACAAGCCGCAATTTTTGTCCGATTGGGCTGAAATTTTGTAACAACTGTACCAAATACCGTCTAAACCAGTTTGTAACCTGATATAGGTCCCATGTAAACCTGTCTTTCGACGATCGTTGTTCGGTTCCCAGAAGCTTTAATTTTTGCTGATTTGACAGAAGTTTGTTATGTAAAATAAAATTATGCCCTTCAACTAAATTTATTTTGCATACATTTTTAGCAGAAGCAATGGTAGTATGTTTCCAAGATTTGGTCCGGACGAACTTAGTGCACATTTACTTGCATTTATGACCACCATAGGAGAGGGGGTATACTAATTTAGTAATTCTGTTTGCAACACATCGACCCTACAAAATATATATATTTCGGATCGTCGTAAATTTCTAAGACGATTTAACGATATCCGTGTGTCTGTCCGTCCGTCGGTTGTAATCACTCTACAGCTTTCGTAAATTGATATATTGAACTGAAATTTAAGTCAAAAGTTCTTGAACGGGCCAAATCGGACCACATTTGGATATAGCTGCTATATAGAGACATCTGCAGATTAAGGGTCTTAAGCCCATAAAACTTTATTTAGTACCCGGACTATATTTGGATACAGCTGCCATATAGACCGATTTGCTGATAAAATCTTCAGCTATTACTCAATTTCGCTGTTATTTGAAACAACGAGTTTTTTAAGCCCCCCTATGTTTCAGATCGGACTTTATTTAGACATATTAGCTGCCATATAGACCCTTCAGCCGGTAAAGTGTCTGAAGCCCATAAATGCTTTTTTTATACCCTCCACCATAAGATGGGGGGTATACTAATTTTGTCATTCTGTTTGTAACTACTCGAAATATTCGTCTGAGACCCCATAAAGTATATATATTGTTGATCGTCGCGACATTTTATGTCGATCTAGCCATGTCCGTCCGTCTGTCCGTCCGTCCGTCCGTCTGTCCGTCCGTCCGTCCGTCCGTCTGTCTATCGAAAGCACGCTAACTTCCGAAGGAGTAAAGCTAGCCGCTTGAAATTTTGCACAAATACTTCTTATTAGTGTAGGTCGGTTGGTATTGTAAATGGGCCATATCGGTCCATGTTTTGATATAGCTGCCATATAAACCGATCTTGGGTCTTGACTTCTTGAGCCTCTAGAGTGCGCAATTCTTATCCGATTGAAATGAAATTTTGCACGACGTGTTTTGTTATGAAATCCAACAACTGTGCCAAGTATGGTTCGAATCGGTCCATAACCTGATATAGCTGCCATATAAACCGATCTTGGGTCTTGACTTCTTGAGCCTCTAGAGTGCGCAATTCTTATCCGATTGGAATGAAATTTTGCACCACGTGTTTTGTTATGATATCCAACAACTGTGGCAAGTATGGTTCAAATCGGTTCATAACCTGATATAGCTGCTATACAAACCGATCTTGGGTCTTGACTTCTTGAGCCTCTAGAGTGCGCAATTCTTATCCGATTGAAATGAAATTTTGCACGACGTGTTTTGTTATGATATCCAACAACTGTGCCAAGTATGGTTCAAATCGGTCCATAACCTTATATAGCTGCCATATAAACCGATCTGGGGTTTTGACTTCTTGAGCCTCTAGAGTGCGCAATTCTTATCCGATTGGAATTAAATTTTGCACGACGTGTTTTGTTATGATATCCAACAACTGTGCCAAGTATGGTTTAAATCGGTTTATAACCTGATATAGCTGCCATATAAACCGATCTTGGGTCTTGACTTCTTGAGCCTCTAGAAGGCGCAATTCTTATCCGATTGGAATGGAATTTCGCACGACGTGTTTTGTAACGATATCCAACAACTGTGCGAAGTATGGTTTAAATCGGTCCATAACCTGATATAGCTGCCATATAAACCGATCTTGGGTCTTGACTTCTTGAGCCTCTAGAGGTCGCAATTCCTACCCGATTTGAATGAATTTTGGCACGTAGTATTTTGTTATGATATCCAACAACTGTACCAAATATGGTTCAAATCGGTTCATAACCTGATATAGCTGTCATATAAACAGATTTGGGGACTTGACTTCTTGAGCCTCTAGAGGGCGCAATTCCTATCCGATTTGGCTGAAATTTCGCAAGACGTTTTTTATTGTTACTTTCAGCAACTATGTAAAATAAAGTACAAGTCGGTTCATAACCTGATATAGCTGCCATATAAACCGATCTGGTATCTTGACTTCTTGAGCCTCTAGAGGTCGCAATTATTATCCGATTTGCCTGAAATTTTGTACGACGGATTCTTTCATGACCATCAACATACGTGTTTATTATGGTCTGAATCGGTCCATAGCCCGATACAGCTCCCATATAAATCGATCTCTCTATTTTATTTTTGAGCTCACAAAGACCGCAATTCTTATTCGAATTGGCTGACATTTTACACAGGTCTCCAATATATAATTTAATTGTGGTCCAAACCGGACCATATCTTGATATCGCTCTAATAGCAGAGCAAATCTTTTCTTATATCCTTTTTTTTTGCCTAAGAAGAAATGCCGGGAAAAGAACTCGACAAATGCGATCCATGGTGGAGGGTATATAAGATTCGGCCCGGCCGAACTTAGCACGCTTTTACTTGTTATTACCCGATTTAGCCGGAATTTTAAACAGCGATTTTTTTTTAAGTCTCTGATCCGACTTCGCTCAAATCAGGTTCAGATCGGAATATATTTAGATATAACTGTCTTATATACCGATCTGCCGATAAAGAGTCTGAAGCCGATCTCGCCGAAGACTTGAAACAGAGAGTTGATTTAAGCCTCCTAACATCCGACCTAAGTATGGTTTAGATCGGACTATATTTTGATAAAGCTGCAATATAGACCGATCGGACGATTAAGGGTCTGTAACCCATAAAAGCTGCATTTATTGCCCGGTTTTGCTGAAATTTGAAACGCTGTATTGTCTTAAGCTGCCCACCATCTGATTCAATTATTGTAAAGATCGGACGATATTAAGATATAGCTGTCATATAGACCGATCTGGCGATTTAGGGTCTACAAACCATAAAAAATTTATTTTATCCCCGAGAAGAAATCAAGAAATCTGAAATGGAAAGTTGTTTTAAGCCTACCAACATCTGACCCAAACATGAATCATTTCAGACTATTTAGATATAGCTGTCATATAGACCGATTTTCCAACTTAGGGGTTTAATCCCTTAAAAAGCGGACTTGTTGCCCGATTTCACTGAAACTGTTACTGGTATATGAGTTCTTGCGACCTGAATAAAATTTGATCGAGACCAACCCCTATTTAGATATAACAATGGATACAGTAGTGGAGTTGTAATAAAATAGGATGAGTTTTATATCCTTGGTGGATGGTTATTGATATCCTAAAGTTTGGCACGGGCGAACTTAACATGTTCTTGTTTTCATTGCTGCAGATAATATATTCCGAAAAATTTAACCTGGACTCTTGACCAATTAATTTCTTCTACTTTACTTCCAACATCGTGCTCCCCTATCAGAAGGTGTGAAATATTTCACAAACTGTTTATTTCTTTGTCAATTTAGAAATATCAATGCTATGATGTCATCCCATTCTAGGGTGAATTACATTTTTTTTTTTGTACAATGACTTCGAATTTAATTTTATTGATCAATTAAAGTATCATAGCAGCTCAACACCGCACGAGTGTTGAAAAGTGAATAGACTAACCCTTTTCTGTCATTAATTAAGAGCTTTTGTCATTACACTCCTTGAATGCGCCGTGAGCAATAACAAATTCAACGAAAGTAAAATAGGTGAACAATGACGAAAAAACCAAACAATACTCTAATACAATAATGTATTAATAAGAATTTCGCAATTTAATCACAAAATTATAACAACAACTTTCAAGAGCTGTAACCAGCAATAGAATGCCAAGAAAACTTCATAATAATCTCAGCAGCAATCACACTTAACTTAGGTGAAAAACGAACGAATTCTTGAGAAGTTTTGATTACATTCAATATTGATTGAAGGAAATTCCTTTAATTAGCTAAAACACGCTTGGCATGACTAAAACGATAATCGGTTAATCACTTTGAGAATAAACTAGATTTTGTATGAAAGATAAACAATAAAATTTATGACAATAATAACCCATTGTGGGTTTAAGTGAATGAAATAACTAAAAAAGTGTAAACAAGTAAAAGCGTGCTAAGTTCGGCCGGGCCGAATCTTATATACCCTCCACCATGGATCGCATTGGTCGAGTTATTTTCCCGGCATCTCTTTTTAGGCAAAAAAATTATATAAGAAAAGATTTGCTCTGCCATTAGAGCGATATCAAGATATAGTCCGGTTTGGACCACAATTAAATTATATGTTGGAGACCTGTGTAAAATGTCAGCCAATTCGAATAAGAATTGCGCCCTTTATGGCCTCAAGAAGTAAAAAAGAGAGAGATCGATTTATATGGGAGCTGTATAGGGCTATAGACCGATTCAGACCATAATAAACACGTATGTTAATGGTCATGAGAGAATCCGTCGTACAAAATTTCAGGCAAATCGGATAATAATTGAGACCTCTAGAGGCTCAAGAAGTCAAGATACCAGATCGGTTTATATGGCAGCTATATCAGGTTGTGAACCGACTTGTACCTTATTTGACATAGTTGTTGAAAGTAACAATAAAAAACGTCTTGCGAAATTTCTGCCAAATCGGATAGGAATTGCGCCCACTAGAAGCTCAAGAAGTGAAGTCCCCAGATCTGTTTATATGACAGCTATATCAGGTTATGAACCGATTTGAACCATACATGGCACAGTTGTTGCATATCATAACCAAATACTACGTGCCAAAATTCATTTAAATTGGATAAGAATTGCGCCCTCCAGAGGCTCAAGAAGTCAAAACCCAAGATCGGTTTATATGGCAGCTATATCAGGTTATGAACCGATTTGAACCATACTTGGCACAGTTGTTAGATATCATAATTAAACATGTCGTGCACAATTTCATTCCAATCGGATAAGAATTGCGCACTCTAGAGGCTCAAGAAGTCAAGACCCCATATCGGTTTATATGGCAGCTAAATCAGGTTATAAACCGATTTTAACCATACTTGGCACAGTTGTTGGATATCATAACAAAATACGTCGTGCAAAATTTCATCCCAATCTGATAAGAATTGCGCCTTCTAGAGGCTCAAGAAGTCAAGACCCAAGATCGGTTTATATGACAACTTTATCAAAACATGGACCGATATATCCCATTTAAATACAAACCGATCTACACCAATAAGAAGTATTTGTGCAAAATTTCAAGCGGCTAGCTTTACTCCTTCGGAAGTTATCGTGCTTTCGACAGACAGATGGACGGACAGACGGACGGACATGGCTAGATCGACATAAAATGTCACGACGATCAAGAATATATATACTTTATGGGATCTCAGACGAATATTTCGAGTAGTTACAAACAGAATGACGAAATTAGTATACCCCCCATCTTATGGTGGAGGGTATAAAAAGTGGATAGCATTGAAAGTAGGTTTTTACTGTAATGTATAAACACAGTTCATTTTTATACCCACCACCGAAGGATGGGAGTATATTCATTTTGTCATTCCGTTTTCAACACATCGAAATATCCATTTCCGACCCTATAAAGTATATATATTCTTGATCAGCATAAAAATCTTAAACGATCTAGACATGTCCGTCCGTCTGTCCGTCTGTCTGTTGAAATCACGCTACAGTCTTCAAAAATAGAGATATTGAGCTGAAATTTTGCACAGGTTCTTTTTTTATCCATAAGCAGGTTAAGTTCGAAGATGGGCTATATCGGACTATATCTTGATATAGCCCCCATATAGACCGATCCTCCAATTTAGGGTCTTAGGCCCATAAAAGCCACATTTATTATCCGATTTTACTGAAATTTTTGACAGTGAGTTGCGTTAGGTCCTTCGACATCCTTCGTCATTTTGGCTCAGATCGGCCTAGATTTGGATATAGCTGGCATATAGACCGGTCCTCCGATTTAGGGTCTTAGGCCCATAAAAGCCACATTTATTATCCGATTTTGCTGAAATTTTGCACAGTGAGTTGTCTTAGGCCCTTCCTTCGTTAAATTGGCCTAGATCGGTTCAGATTTGGATATAGCTGGCATATAGACCGGTCCTCCGATTTAGGGTCTTAGGCCCATAAAAGCCACATTTATTATCCGATTTTGCTGAAATTTTGCACAGTGAGTTGTCTTAGGCCCTTCCTTCGTTAAATTGGCCTAGATCGGTTCAGATTTGGATATAGCTGCCATATAGACCGATCCTCCGGTTAAGGGTCTTAGTCCCACAAAAGCTACATTTATTACCCGATTTTGCTGAAATTGGAGACAGTGAGTTGTCTTAGGCCCATTTACGTCCTCCGTCAATACGGCTCAGATCGGTTCAGATTTGGATATAGCTGCCATATAGACCGATCTCTCGGTTTTAGGTTTTGGGCCATAAAAAGCTCATTTATTGTCCGATGTTGCCGAAATTTGGGACAAAGAGTTAAGTTAAGCCCCTCCACATATTACTGCAAGTTGGTCCAGATCGATCAAGATTTGCATATAGCTGCCATATAAACCGATCTCTCGATTTAAAGTCTTGGCCCCATAAACGGCGCATTTTTAATTCGATTGCACTGAAATTTGACACACTGACTTATATTATGCTTTTCGACATCCGTGTGGTATACAGTTCAGATCGGTTTAATTTTTTAATATAACTACTAAATTTCATACCTTATACTTATATACCTCATACCGATCTGAACTATATACGACACGGAAGTCGAAAAGCCGAACATAAGTCGCTGTGTCAAATTTCAGTGAAATCGGATAATAAATGTGGCTTTTATGGGCCTTACACCATAAATCGGAGGATCGATCTATATGGCAGCTATATCCAAATATGAACCGATCTGGGCCAAATTGACGAAGGATGTCGAAGGGCCTAACACAACTCACTGTCCCAAGTTTCAGCAAAATCGGATAATAAATGTGGCTTTTATTTGCCTTAGACCCTAACTCGGCGGATCGGTCTATATGGGGGCTATATCAAGATATAGTCCGATATAGCCCATCGTCGAACTTAACCTGCTTATGGGCAAAAAAAGAATCTGTGCAAAGTTTCAGCTCAATATCTCTATTTTTGAAGACTCTAGCGTGATTTCAACAGACAGACGGACAGACGGACGGACATGTCCAGATCGTCTTAGATTTTTACGCTGATCAAGAATATATATACTTTATAGGGTCGGAAATGGATATTTCGATGTGTTGCAAACGGAATGACAAAATGAATATACCCCCATCCTTCGGTGGTGGGTATAAAAATCAATTTGTGTTTGTTGATAGATTTGTTTGTTTGTTTGTATGTTTGTGTGTTCCTTATAGACTCAGAAACGGCTGAACCGATTTTTTTGAAATTTTCACAGATGATGCACAATGAGCCCGTGGTGAAAGTAGGGTACTACATTTTTTGATATCTGAAGGGGGGGGGGGAGGGGGGGCGGACCCTCCCACTTACCCTAATTTTCAAAAAATGCCAGATCTTGGAGATGGGTGGTGCGATTTAAGCGAAATTTTTTGTGCTCTCATATAGTACACTAAAAATAAAAATTTGGTATACAAATTTCAGATGGAGTACCTAGGGGGGCTGCCCCACCCCAATACCTACTAAACATATATTTACACCAATCACGATAATATGGGTCTCAAAAGAAAAGTATTTAAGATAAGAAAACGTATCTGATATCCAATTGTCGGACCAAGTGCTAGGGGGCCAACCCAAGCCCCAAAACACACCTAAATCGGACGTATTCACCGACCATAGCCATATTAGAACTCAAATTGTAGGTATTTACGAGTAGAATGCGAATCTGATATCCAAATGTGGAACTACGTTTCTGGGGGTACACCCCTTCCCAAAAACACCCCCAAACAGGACTTATTTACTGACCATGGTAATATAGGGCTTAAATAAAAGGTATTTGAGTGTAGAATTCGAATCTGATATCCGAATATGGGACCAAGTGTTTGGGGGGCCGCCTTTCCCCAAAAACATCCCCCAATGGGGACAAATTTACGACCATAGCAATATGGGGCTCAAATAAAAGGTATTTGTGAGTAGACCACGTATCTAAAATCAACATTAGGAACCAACTGTCTAGGGACGTCCCACCACCATAACAACCCCAAATAGGACGTATTTGCTCACCAAGACAATTTGGGTCGTAAAGAGAGTGGAACTAAATATGTATAATTTTTAGGGCCAATACCCCAAACCCGAAATATTAGCTGACTTTTGCAGCAGGAGATTAGACGAGATTAGAAAACGAATTTGATATCCGATTTCGAGTCCAATGGCAATATGGGGTTCAAATAAATGATATATAGATATATGAGAATAGAGCACGCTGCTGATATATTTTCCGGGCTTAGTGTTTGGGCGACCACCCCAATCCCCAAAACTCCCCTAAATTGGCCATATTTACCGACCATGTCAATGTGGAGCTCAAATGAATGGTATTGGGGGGTAGAGCAAGAATTGATACCCACTCTCGGGACGAATTTTCTGGGGGTCAACCACTTTCCCAAAATATGGAGTACAAATAAATCTTATATATAACAAGTAAAAGCGTGCTAAGTTCGGCCGGGCCGAATCTTATATACCCTCCACCATGGGTCGCATTTGTCGACTTCTTTTCCTGGCATCTCTTCTTAGGCAAAAAAGGATATAAGAAAAGAGTTGCTCTGCTATTAAAATGATATCAAGATATGGTCCGGTTCGGACCATAATAAACACGTTTGTTGATGGTCACGAGAGGATCCATCGTACAAAATTTCAGGCATATCTCTAGGGGTCAAGAAGTCAAGATCCCAGATCGGTTTATATGGCAGCTATATCAGGTTATGAACCGATTTGAACCTTATTTGACACAGTTGTTGAAAGTAAAAATAAAATACGTCATGCAAAATTTCAGCCAAATCGGATAGGAATTGCGCCCTCTAGAAGCTCAAGAAGTAAAATCCCCAGATCTGTTTATATGACAGCTATATCAGGTTATGGACCGATTTGAACCATACTTGGCACAGTTGTTGGTTATCATAACAAAACACGTCGTGCAAAATTTCATTCTGATCGGATAAGAATTGCGCACGCTAGAGGCTCAAGAAGTCAAGACCCAAGATCGGTTTATATGGCAGCTATATCAGATTATGGACCGATTTAAACCATACTTGGCACAGTTGTTGGATATTATAGCAAAACACATCGTGCAAAATTTCATTCTAATCGGATAAGAATTGCGCACTCTAGAGGCTCAAGAATTCAAGACCCAAGATCGGTTTATATGGCAGCTATATCAAAACGTGGACCGATATGGCCGATTTACAATAGCAACTGACCTACACTAATAAGAAGTATTTGTGCAAAATTTCAAGCGGCTAGCTTTACTCCTTCGGAAGTTAGCGTGCTTTCGACAGACAGACGGACGGACGGACGGACGGACGGACGGACGGACGGACGGACGGACGGACGGACGGACGGACGGACAGACGGACGGACATGGCTAGATCGACATAAAATGTCACGACGATCAAGAATATATATACTTTATGGGGTCTCAGACGAATATTTCGAGTAGTTACAAACAGAATGACGAAATTAGTATACCCCCCATCTTATGGTGGAGGGTATAAAAACCAATTCGGGGGCACACGAAACCGTACCTAAAATAAATTTAGACTAATCACGACAATATGGGACTCAAATGAAAGGTAATTAGGATGAGAAAACGTATCTGATATCCAATTGTCGAACCAAGTGCTAGGGGGACCACCCCAAACCCCAAAACGCCCCTAAATCGGACATATTTACCGACCGACTCAAATGAAAGGTACTTGCGAGTAGAATACGAACCTGATATCCAAATGTGGGACCACGTTTCTGGGGATTCACCCTTTCCCCAAAACACCCCCCAAACAGGACTTATTTACTGACCATGAGAATATGGGTCTTAAATAAAAGGTTTTTGAGTGTAGAATTAGAATGTGATATCCAAATATAAGACCAAGTTTTCGGGGGGCCGCCTAACCACAAAAACCTCCCCCAAAGGGGACACATTTACGACCATAGCCACATGGGGTCAAATGAAAGGTCTCTGGGAGTAAAGCATAAATCTGATATCAATATTTGGGAAAAGTGTCTATGGGGCCACCCCTCCCCCACAACACCACCTCAATCGTAAGTATTTGCTGACTTTTGCAATATGAGGCTCAAATAATAGGGTCTTTAGAGTCGAGCACGAATCCGATATATATTTTCAAGGCCAACTCACTGAGTGGCCGCCCATACCCCAAAAACACTCCCAAGCCGGTCATGTTTGCCGACTATGGAAATATGGGGCTCAAATTAGAGGTATCTGATATCAACACGTATCTGATATCAACATTAGGGACCAACTATCTAGGGGACGTCCCACCACCATAACAACCCCCAAATAGGACGTATTTGCTCACCAAGACAATTTGGGTCTTAAAGAGAGTGAAACTAAATATTCATAGTTTTTAGGGCCAATACCCAAACCGGACATATTTGCTGACTTTTGCAATAAGGAGTTTAAATGAGATTTGAAAAAGAATTTTGTATCCAAATTTGAGGCCAATGGCAATAAGGGGTTCAAATAAATGATATATAGATATATGAGAATAGAGCACGTTGCTGATATATTTTCAGGGCTTAGAGTTTGGGCGACCACCCCAATCCCCAAAACACCCCTAAATCGGCCATATTTACCGACCATGTCAATATGGATATTAAATGAAAGGTCTTGGGGGGTAGAGCACGAATTGATACCCACTTTAGGGACCAATTTTCTGGGGGTCAACCCCTTTCCCAAAATACCCCAAAAGCAGCAATTTTTTAGTGACCATCGCAAAATGGGGCTCAAATAAAGGTATTTGGGAGTAGAATACCAATTTGATATCCAAATTTAGGACCATGTATTAAGGACATCACCCTTTCCCCAAAACACCCCGCAAAGGGTAAACATTTTTCGACCATGCTAATATGTGGTATTGGAGATTAGAAAACGAATTTGATAACCTATTTGGGGCCATGTGTTTGGGGGACGCCTCATCGTGTAAACTCCCCTAAGCCAATGGCAATATGGGGTTTAAATAAATGGTATTTGAAAGAAGATGCTGATAGTTTTTCAGGGCCAAGTGTCTAATGGGTTAAGGAATTTTATTTTAAAACTTCATTAAGAAATCTTTACATACTATTTCTTTATTGAAATTAAAAAAGCAATGGATTGTATGCTAGTTGAAAATACCAAACACCAAGAGCTTCAGAGTTTATGGTAAGACAAAAAAAACTGTAACAAAGTGTCGCCTAACATGTGGATTAGGCAAAAGCATTAACAAGTTGTTGTCATTAAAAAAAAAAATGTTTGTTTTTTAATCCCCACTTCTTGCTCTACAGACACTCAAACATCAACAAATGGTTAAATCTTCACTTTATGGTTTCTTTTGACCAACCAACCAGCCAAAAAACACACAAATAAAAGCAGCGACGTTATACCTTTTTGATCCATAAAAATTGTGTAGCTGCGATATGACTTTTTTTTGAATTGAAAATCTATTTTCGATTTTTTTTTTCAACCTTACATCTCTATTTTTTGTTTAATTAGGAATGATAAATGGTTTCATTTGATATTATAAATCTCTTTTATAGCAGGTTTCTTTTTGTATTCACTCACACACCATAAAGGCGAAATTTCTTTCTTATGATTTTGATCTACCATTTTTATTTTGGTTTTCATTGGATTTCTATGTTGGCCCTCGTAGCTTGGAGCATTCGATAGGGGAGTAGGGGTTATATCTGTTGAGTTTATTTGAAAAAAAAATAGGATCTTCTTTTTGTGAACAATAGATTGAACTCTAACTGCTGCTGACGAAGCTGCTGCCGTTTGGTGTTACTTTTTGTTATGTTTTTTCATCATCTCTCGTTGACGACGATATCGACTATGACTACGACCTAGTCTGGCGATCTTGTCAGTTGTTGGGTTATTATAATAATTCGTGTTATTTTTCTGAGTTCATATTTAAATATTATAGTCATTTTAGTATAAAGACAAGCGATAAGCGTAAAGCTGTGAAGAAAATTGATTTGAAATTAATGCAGGAATTTGTAACACCGCTGCCATTGTCTTCTTACACCCCAAAGGCTGGCCATATTACTGTGTGTGAACTTAGAACAGGGTCAGTACATGGTTTGAGGGGCTAAAACTACATGGAAAAAAATGTCACATCTTAGTTAAATGTAGCATCTTCTTCTCTTCGCTTTTCTTCCCTAAGCGTTTGGTTTATTTGTGTCTGTAATGATTTATTAGCCCTAAATTGACTTGTTGCTAACGAACTATTTGAGAAAGAGTAACAGGTTTGTTGCTTAAGTCTTTTGTTTAGCGTTATATAAATTTGGAAGAAAAAAGATCTACACCAGAAATGAATGGTGTGTCATAAAGCAGCCAGATTAAGTCATTAATAGAAACATTTTTAAAGAGTGGGAAAATTTTTCTACGATTTCCTTGGCATGCCCTTTAATAAAAAGGGGGTCAACTTTTTTTGTTCTAGTTACCCAAAGAACTCATGAAATTGAAAATGGTAAATAAAAATAATAAGGAGCTATTGGGTTGCCCAAAAAGTAATTGCGGAATTTTTTAAATGAAAATAAATGCATTTTTAATCAAACTAAGAATGAACTTTAATCAAATATACTTTTTTTACACTTTTTTCTAAAGCAAGCTAAAAGTAACAGCTGATAACTGACAGAAGAAAGAATGCAATTACAGAGTCACAAGCTGTGAAAAAATTTGTCAACGCCGACTATATCAAAAATCCGCAATTACTTTTTGGGCAACCAAATACTATTTAAACATCACTTGATGTTGAATTCAATTTGATATTGAACAAAATTCTTTATTTAACCTCCACAAATAAATTGAGTTTTTGCTGTATAGGCCTGCTGTCTGAACGCATAACGCATCAACGCAATGACCTGTGTGTAGCAGAGAGCAAGGTCCTTGTAAAGGGTGATTTTTTTGAGGTTAGGATTTTCATGCATTAGTATTTGACAGATCACGTGGGATTTCAGACATGGTGTCAAAGAGAAAGATGCTCAGTATGCTTTGACATTTCATCATGAATAGACTTACTAACGAGCAACGCTTGCAAATCATTGAATTTTATTACCAAAATCAGTGTTCGGTTCGAAATGTGTTCATTCACCGTAACGTTGCGTCCAACAGCATCTTTGAAAAAATACGGTCCAATGATTCCACCAGCGTACAAACCACACCAAACAGTGCATTTTTCGGGATGCATGGGCAGTTCTTGAACGGCTTCTGGTTGCTCTTCACTCCAAATGCGGCAATTTTGCTTATTTACGTAGCCATTCAACCAGAAATGAGCCTCATCGCTGAACGGTGAATGAACACATTTCGAACCGAACACTGATTTTGGTAATAAAATTCAATGATTTGCAAGCGTTGCTCGTTAGTAAGTCTATTCATGATGAAATGTCAAAGCATACTGAGCATCTTTCTCTTTGACACCATGTCTGAAATCCCACGTGATCTGTCAAATACTAATGCATGGAAATCCTAACCTCAAAAAAATCACCCTTTATAAGCAAACTTGCTGAATGAAGTTATACTGCATTTATGTCCGCATGTCTATTCCACACTATATCTGACTTACTTGCCCTTTAATACTACGGATGGATGTACTTTTTGGAAACTTGAAGCAAATTTTCTATTTCTCTTCTCTAAAATCATTACGTTTATGAATGATTGCTTTATCCTGCCAGAAGTAAACTTCAAAATTCTTCTGGATCTTAAGAGTCAAGGCCTTTATACCTTACATCCTTTCTACTCAAAACCATGTAACGTATTGTAGATACCATGATAAAGAGAAGGACATCCAGCGAATGCTCAAATACAAACAGCATGACTATCTCAAGGGAAGGTCGGTGGAGACTGCTATATTATGCTTAAACGAATAAAAGCGTGCTAAGCTCGGCCGGGCCGAATCATATATACCCTCCAACATGAATTGCATTGGTCGAGCTCTTGCCACGGTATCTCTTTTAGGCAAACAAAGGATAAAACAAGTAAAAGGCGTTAAGTTCGGCCGGGCCGAACTTTGGATACCCACCACCTCGGGAATATACGTAAACCACCTATCATCAAAATCCAGTGAAAATTGCATACCTTATGTCCCATAGCAGTTATATCGAAATATATCTAAAAATAAACCGATCTGAATTATATACAACACGGATGTCTGCAAACCTAACATAAGTCATTGTTCCAAATTTAAGCAAAATCGGATAATAAATGTGGCTTTTATGGGCCTAAGACCCTAAATCGGAGGATCGGTCTATATGACAGCTATATCCAAATCTGGACCGATCAGAGCCAAATTGAAGAAATATGTTGAAGGGCCTAAGACAACTCACTGTTCCAAATTTAAGCAAAATCGGATAATAAATGTGGCCTTTATGTTCCTAAGTCGATAAATCGGAGGATCGGTCTATATGGCAGCTATATCCAAATCTGGACCGATCTGGGCCAAATTGACGAATGATGCCGGAAGGCTTAACACAACTCACTGTCCAAAATTTCAGCAAAATCGGATAATAAATGTGGCTTTTATGGGCCTTAGACCCTTAATCGGAGGATCGGTCTATATGACAGCTATATCCAAATCTAAACCGATCTATGCCAAATTGATGCAGGATGTCAAAGGGCCTAACACAACTTACTGTCATAAATTCCAGCAAAATCGGATAATAAATGTGGCTTTTATGGGCCTAAGTCCCTAAATCGGAGGATCGGTCTATATGGCAGCTATATCCAAATCTGGACCGATCTGAGCCAAATTGACGGAGGATGACGAAGGGCCGAACACAACTCACTGTCTCAAATTTCAGCAAAATCGGATAATAAATGTGGCTTTTATGGGCCTAAAACTATAAATCGGAGGATCGGTCTATATGGCAGCTATATCCAAATCTAAACCGATCTAGGCCAAATTGATGCAAGATGTCAAAGGGCCTGACACAACTCACTTTCGCAAATTTCAGCAAAATCGGATGATAAATGTGGCTTTTATGGGCCTAAAACTATAAATCGGAGGATCGGTCTATATGACAGCTATATCCAAATCTGGACCGATCTGAGCCAAATTGACGAAGGATGTCGAAGAGTCTAACAAAACTCACTGTCCCAAATTTCAGCAAAATCGGATGATAAATGTGGCTTTTATGGGCCTAAAACTATAAATCGGAGGATCGGTCTATATGGCAGCTATATCTAAATCTGAACCGATCTGAGCCATATTGACGAAATATGTCGAAGGGTCTAAGACAACTCACTGTCCCAAATTTCAGCAAAAGCGGACAATAAATGTGGCTTTCATGGGCCTAAGTCCCTAAATCGGAGGATCGGTCTATATGGCAGCTATATCCAAATCTGGACCGATCTGAGCCAAATTGACGGAGGATGACGAAGGGCCGAACACAACTCACTGTCTCAAATTTCAGCAAAATCGGATAATAAATGTGGCTTTTATGGGCCTAAAACTATAAATCGGAGGATCGGTCTATATGGCAGCTATATCCAAATCTAAACCGATCTAGGCCAAATTGATGCAAGATGTCAAAGGGCCTGACACAACTCACTTTCGCAAATTTCAGCAAAATCGGATAATAAATGTGGCTTTTATGGGCCTAAGACCCTAAATCGGCCGATCGGTCTATATGGGGGCTATATCAAGATATAGTCCGCTATAGCCCATCTTCGAACTACCTGCTTATGGACAAAAAAAAGAACCTGTGCAAAATTTCAACTCAATATCTCTATTTTTGAAGACTGTAGCGTGATTTCAACAGACAGACGGACAGACGGACGGACATGTCTAGATCGTCTTAGATTTTTACGCTGATCAAGAATATATATACTTTATAGGTTCGGAAATGGATATTTCGATGTGTTGCAAACGGAATGACAAAATGAATATACCCCCATCCTTCGGTGGTGGGTATAAAAATCCCAGTATTAAACATTTTGGGCAAAATGAGTTTCTACAAATTATATAAGGTGCATGAGTTTAGGGAACATATGAAGTAAAAACGTATTAAGTTCGGCCGTGCCGAACTTTGGATACCCACTGCCATGGACAAAATATCCATCCTCTTTTATAACAACTCCACTCACATATCCATTGTGATATGCAAATCGGGGCTAGTCTGGATAATATTTGATGGAGGTCCCGAGAACTCTCATACAAGTCACAGTTTCAGCGAAATAGGGCAATAAATCCGCTTTTTATGGGAATAAGAACATTAATTGGAAGATCGGTCCATATGAAAGCTATGCCTAAATATAACCTGATCTGGACCATATGCTGGTTGGATGACGGGAGGCTTAATACAAGTCACTGTGTCCAATTCAAGCGAAATCAGGCAATAAATTCAGCTTTTATTGGCTTCAGACCCGTTATCGGGAGATCGGTCTATGTGGCAGCTATATCTAAATATAGTCCGATCTGAACCATATTTGGCTTGGATGTCGGGAGGCTTAAACTATTCACTGTTTTTCAAATTTCAGGAAATCGGATAATAAATAAAGTTTTTATGGGCCTCAGACCCGTTATCGGCAGATCGGCTCTGTCTTAATATAGGGTCGCCCAAAAAGTAATTGCGGATTTTTTAAAAGAAAGTAAATGCATTTTTAATAAAACTTAGAATGAACTTTAATTAAATATACTTTTCTTACACTTTTTATACCCACCACCGAAGGATGTCATTCCGTTGAAGCACATCGAAATATCCATTTCCGACTCTATAAAGTATATATATTCTTGATCAGCGTAAAAATCTAAGACGATCTAGACATGTCCGTCCGTCTGTCCGTCTGTCTGTTGAAATCACGCTACAGTCTTTAAAAATAGAGATATTGAGCTGAAATTTTGCACACATTCTGTTTTTGTCCATAAGCAGGTTAAATTCGAATATGGGCTATATCTTGATATAGCCCCCATATAGACCGATCCGCCGATTTAGGGTCATAGGCACATAAAAGCCACATTTATTATCCGATTTTGTTGAAATTTGGGGCAGTGAGTTGTGTTAGGCCCTTCGACATCCTTCGTCAATTTGGCTCAGATCGGTCCAGATTTGGATATAGCTGCCATATAGACCGATCCTCCGGTTTAGGGTCTTAGGCCCACAAAAGCCACATTTATTATCCGAGTTTGATGGAATTCGGGACAGTGAATTGTGTAAGGGCCATCGATATAGCTCCCTTACATATGTATCGCCCGATTCGCACTTAAAAATGGCCGTAGTAGCTAAAATTATCAACCGATCTACATAAAATTTTTCACGGATTGTTTTGTTACTAATCTTAACATATCCGCAAAATTTCATCAAAATCGGTTCAGAATTAGATATAGCTTCCATAGATATGTATCGCCCGATTTGCACTTAAATGGCCGTAGTAGCTAAAATTTTCAACCGATCTGCACAAAATTTGTTTTGTTACTGATCTTAACATATCTGCAAGATTTCATTAAAATCGGGTCAAATTTGGATGTAGCACCCATACACATTTATCGCCAGATTTGCAATTATATGGCCGTAGTAGCAACAATTTTCAAACGATCTGTTTCAAAGTCGGTACAGATTTAGATATAGCTCTCATATTCATCAAAATTAATATGTTGTTCGAATTTATTAATGCAGGGTAGGTGTAGACGGTTCCTCCCGACTTTTGCCTTGCCATACCGCCCGACTTTTGCCTTACCTTACGACTATTGAGAGAGTCGCTAATGGTCTCGTTAATGCCCTGTTCATTAGGCGGTATTGACACCCTAAGCCTGATGTCTCAATATGAGGATCCTTGCATATCCTAGTCTTCCCAATCTTGAAAAAGAGAGTATAAAATTATGTTTTTGGCCTTAGCCAAATTTATCACGTAGACTTGATCAATGCCCATCACAAGGAGAGTTCCTTCCTCCTTCTCCACGCTGTGAAAGACCACCCATTTATCCACGACCAATGCTTGGTTTTGCTTGCCTAAGAATCGCAACATGCTTTCCGTCGCGAATTTGCTGCCACATCCCTTGATAAAGACCGTCAACTTTGTAAGCTGGGGGATGTCCAACTACCTCACAAGGGAGTGTGGATACTTCCGACGAGCTTTTTGACGGTTTTATTACATTCTTCTGGCACAGAGCGCAGTTTAAAGTTGTCCCCTTTATACTCGCAGCTGATCATTTGTATGGGTGGACCCTACTTCCCAGTTCCACAAATGCTATAAAATCCACTCGTCGAGCAGATCCTTCACTTGGGACCGCTGATCTGGTTGAACCCTGCCGGATTCACTGCCGATATCGATGACTGCATAAGTCAGCTCATCTCTGTTATGCTTCCTTGCCACTCTGGCGTAAGAGGGCGGCTCCTTACATTTTCCAGCGAACATCTTTCCCTCTCGTGATGGCTGTGGCGTCATTTTGGAAGTCACAGTCCTCCATAAAGACACAGGGGCCCTGCGCGCTTCCTTCGTTCCTGTTTTGATTTGGTTTCCCTTTCTCAGGACACTGTCTGGAGTCTACATTGAGGGAGGGATGGCTTGGTGTTCCCAGAGTATTTGAAAGCGTGGAGGTGTTTTTATACCCACCACCATAGAATGGGGGTATACTAATCTAGACAGTCCGTTTGTAACACCTCGAAATATTCATCTAAGACCCCATAAAGTGTATATATTCTTGATCGTCTCGACGTTCTGAGTCGATCTAGCCATGTCCGTCCATCCGTCCGTCCGTAAAGCTAGCCGCTTGAAATACTAAATATGGATGTAGATCATAGGGGATTGAAAATGGGCCATATCGGTTCAGATTTAGATATAGCTCCCATATAAACCGATCTCCTGATTTGATTTCTTGAGCCCCTGGAAGACTCCCTCTTTGTCCGATTTGGCTGAAATTTTGCATGTTGTGTTCCGTTATGGCTTCCAACGACTGTGGCAAGAACGGTCCGAATCGATCAATAACCTGATATAGCTCCCATATCAGCCGATCTCCCGATTTTACTCCTTGAGCCCCTGGAAACGGCAATTTTTTTTTCCGATTTGGCTGAAATTTTGCATGTAGTGTTTTGCTCTAACTGCTAATAGCTGTGCCAAGTACGGCCCAAATCAGTCTATAACCTGCTATTGCTCCCATATAAACCGATCTTCCGATTTGACTTCTTGAGGTCCTGGAAACTGCAATTTTTGTCTGATTTGGCTGAAATTGAAGTAGTGTTCTGTAAAGACTTTAAACAATTGTGCCTTGTACGGTCGAAATCGGTGTATAAACTGGTATAGCCCCCATATAAACCGATCTCCCGATTTGATTTCTTGAGCCCCTGGAAGGGGCAATTTTTGTCCGATTTGGCTGAAATTTTGCGTGTTGCGTTCTGTTATGATTTTCAACAACTGTGCATAATAAGGTCATGATCAGTGTATACTCTGGTATAGCTCCCATATAAACCGATCTCCACATTTGACTTCGTGACCCTTTACAAGCCACATTTATTATCCGATTTGGCTGAAACTTTGCATGCGGTGTTCTGTTGCGACATTCAACAACTGTGCTAAGTACAGTCCAAATCAGTCTATAACCTGATATAACTCCGGTCTCTCATGTAAACCGATCTCTCGATCAACCTTGTTCGGTTCCTAGAAGCTTAAATTTTTGCTGGTTTAAAAAAGTTTGGTATATAATAAAATAATATTATGCCCTTCAACTAAATTTATTTTGTATAAATTTTAGGCAGAATCCATGGTGGTCGATTTCCAAGATTCCGCCCGGCCGAACTTAGCACGCATTTACTTGTTCTTTTTCAATGTTCTGGCAGTGGTATGCTCTTCGGGAGATCTGATTCTCTTTTCAGCTACCATAGAAGTGCCCGGAAGTGCACTTTCCGCCCTATTGTAATGCCGGTGTATACTACTCCGTCTCCTTTGTCTTGCCCAGGATTGCTTTCTCGATCTTCTTGTGAGCTTAACAAAGCCCTCTCTCACGACTGCCGTCATCCCACTGTACTCATATCTCGATTAGGTTGTGATGACTGTTTTATTGACACTGTCGCTGTCTGAATGTGAATCGTAAACACCACCTTTACTTAAAGGCTGATGAGGAACTGCGCATTCCTTATCCGTCTCTTCCTCATTTGTTGGTTTGTCAATTGGTTGTGCGCATTACTCTTGACTACAGGTGCGAAAGCACCCACACCTATTAGAGAGGCTGACAACATACTACGGTCCGATGGCAACATCGCAGCTGTCTTTGGGGACTTTGGAGTCCATTTTGAACCTGAGTTATGGGTAGTATCTACTGCGAGGTACAGATATTTTTCATTGAGGAGCGAAATGAAAACACGTCCACTCTGCTCAACGGTTACTTTATATTTCATAAACCTAATTAATGTTGAAATTAATACACAAAAACAAGTCAAAAGGCGTTAACTTCGGCCGGGCCGAACTTTGGATACCCACCACCTCGGGTACATATGTAAACCACCTTTCGTCAAAATCCGGTGCAAAACTCATACCTTATGTCCCATAGCAGAAATATGTGGAGGGGCTTAACTAAACTCTTTGTCCCAAATTTCGGCAACATCGTACAATAAATGCGCTTTTTATGGCCCCAAAACCGGGAGATTGGTCTATATGGCAGCTATATCCAAATCTGGACCGATCTGTGCGATAATGCAGAAATATGTCAAGGGGTTTTACTTAACCCACTGTACAACAATAATTGCGTGTTTTATGGGCCTAAGACCAAAAATTGGAGGATCGGTCTATATGGCAGATATATCCAAATATGGACCGATCTGAGCCAAATTGATGGAGTACGCCGGAGGGCCTAAGACAACGCACTGTCCCAAAGCAGCAAAATCGGATAATAAATGTGGCTTTTATGGGCCTAAGACCGTAAATTGGAGGATCGGTCTATATGGCAGCTATATCCAAATCTGAACCGATCTGAGCCATATTGACGGAGGATGTCGAACGACCAAACACAACTCACTGTCAAAAATTTCAGCAAAATCGGATAATAAATGTGACTTTTATGGGCCTCAGACGGCCCCGTCTGTCCGTCTGTATGTTGAAATCACGCTACAGTCTTTAAAAATAGAGATATTGAACTAAAATTTTGCACAGATTCTTTTTTTGTCCATAAGCAGGTTAAGTTCGAAGATGGGCTATATCGGACTATATCTTGATATTGCCCCCATATATACCGATCCGCCGATTTAGGTTCTTAGGCCCACAAAAGCCACATTTATTATCCGATTTTGCTGAAATTTGGGACAGTGAGTTGTGTCAGGCCCTTCGACTTCCTTCGTTAAATTGGCCCAGATCGGTCCAGATTTGAATATAGCTGCCATATAGACCGATCCTCCGATTTAGGGTCTAAGGCCCTTAAAAGCCACATTTATTATCCGTTTCGCTGAAATTTGGGACAGTGAGCTGTGTTAGGCCCTCCGACATCCTCCCTCAATTTGGCTCAGATCGGTCCAGATTTGGATATAGCTGCCATATAGACCGATCCTCCGATTTAGGGTCTTAGGCTCACAAAAGCCACATTTATTATCCGATTTTGATGAAATTCGGGACAGTGAATTACGTAAGGGCCATCGACATCCTTCGTTAATTTGGCTCAGATCGGTCCAGATTTGGATATATATGCCATATAGACCGATCTTCCGGTTAAGGGTCTTAGGCTCACAAAAGCCACATTTATTATCCAATTTTGTTGAAATTTGGGACAGTGAGTTGTGTTAGGCCCTTTGACATATTTCTTCAATTTGGTCCAGATCGGTTCAGATTTGGATATAGCTGCCATATAGACCGATTTCATGATTTATGGTTTTGGGCCCATAAAATGCTCATTTATTGTCCGATGTCGCCGAAATTTGGAACAGTGAGTTACTTCTGCAATATCGCTCAGATCGGTCTAGATTTGGGTATAGCTGCCATATAGACCGATATCTAGGTTTTAGGTTTTGGGGCCATAAAAGACGCATTTATTGTCCGATGTCGCTGAAATTTGACACAGTGAGTTTGGTTAGGCTCTTCGACGTCCTTCTTCAATTTTACCCAGATCGGTCCAGATTTGCATATAGCTGCCATATAGACCGATCTCTCGATTTAAGGTTTAGGGCCCATAAAAGAGGCATTTATGTTCGATTTCGCCGAAATTTGGGTCAGTGCATTGTGTTAGGCTTTTCGACATGTTTATGCAACTTGGCCCAAATCGGTCCAGATTTGGATATAGCTGCCATGTAGACCGATATCTCGATTTAATGTCTTGGCCCCATAAAAGGCGCATTTATAGTCCGATTTCACTGAAATTTGACACAGTGACTTATGTTCGGGTTTGCGACATCCGTGTCGTATATAGTTCAGATCGGTATGAGGTATATGAGTATAAGGTATGAAATTTTCACCGAATTTTGATGAAAGATGGTTTACATATATACCCGAGGTGGTGGGTATCCAAAGTTCGGCACGGCCGAACTTAACGCCTTTTTACTTATTTGTCCATAAGCAGGTTAAGTTTGAAGATGGGGTATATCGGACTATATCTTGATATAGCCCCCATATAGACCGATCCTCCGATTTGGGGTCTTAGGCCCACAAAAGCCACATTTATTATCCGATTTTGATGAAATTCGGGACAGTGAATTGTGATAGGCCCGTCGACATCCTCCATCAATTTGGCTCAGATCGGTCCAGATTTGGATATAGCTGCCATATAGACCGATCCTCCGATTTAGGGTCTTAGGCCCATAAAACCAATATTTATTATCCGATTTGCTGAAATTTGGGGCAGTGAGTTGTGTTAGGCCTTTCGACTTCCTTCGTTAAATTGGCCCAGATCGGTTCAGATTTGGATATAGCTGCCATATAGACCGATCCTCCGATTAAGGGTCTAAGGCCGATAAAAGCCACATTTATTATCCGATTTTGCTGAAATTTGGGACGGTGAGTTGTGTTAGGCCTTTCGATATCCTTCGTCAATTTGCCCCAGATCGGTCCTGATTTTGATATAGCTGCCATATAGACCGATCCTCCGATTTAGGGTCTTAGGCCCATAAAAGCCACATTTATTATCCGATTTTGCTGAAATTTGGGACAGTGAGTTGTGTTAGGCCCTTCGACATCCTTCATTAATTTGGCGTAGATCGGTTCCGATTTGGATATAGCTGCCATAGAGACCGATCCTCCGATTTAGGGTCTTAGGCCCATAAAAGACACATTTATTATTCGAATTTGCTGAAATTTAGGAGAGTGAGTTGTATTAGGCCCCCGACATTCTTTGTTAGTTTGCCCCAGATCGGTCCTGATTTGGATATAGCTGCCATCTAGACCGATTTCTTGATATAAGGTTTTGGGCCCATAAAAAGCTCATTTTTTGTCCGATGTCGCCGAAATTTGGGACAGTGTGTTATGTTAAGCCCCTTGACATACTTCTGCAATATCGCACAGATCGGTGCAGATTTGGATATAGCTGCCATGTAGACCGATATCTCGATTTAAAGTCTTGGCCCCATAAAAGGCACATTTATAATCCAATTTCACTGAAATTTGGCACAGTGACTGTGATGTTAGGCTTTTCGACATCCGTGTCGTATATGGTTCAGATCGGTTTTTTTTTTTAGCTACTGTACTTTGGTCCAAATCGGAACATATTTCGATATAACTGCTATAGTAACATAAGGTATGCAATTTTCACCGAGATTGTTGATGGAAGGTGGTTTACATATATACCCGAGGTGGTGGGTATCCAACGTTCGGCCCGGCCGTACTTAACGCCTTTTTACTTGTTTTTGTTGAAAATCACATGACAATATCACATTTAAAGGAATGCCTTAATTCAATTTTATAAGTGGTAGTAAAACTTTTGATAGTTTTGCGCAATCATCATATGCATTAAACATAAAATTGAATGCACCATAAATCTAAAAAAGTTTCACCTGAAAAAATTGTTGTCCCCTTATAAGTAGTTGTATACATGGTTTTGGAGGCATATCGGTCTTAAACTACATCTCAATATTCGTCAGACATCTCTATCGAAAAAGCTGTGTGAAATTCCTATGACAAAATTTATTTCATAGTTCTCAATTTGGAGCATTACTCATTTACAATTCTGGGCAAGTTTTTCTCAAAGTACCGCACCAAAAATGGACACCTTAGTACATTGTCTTATTGTCGAAATATTCGCTAATGTTGGATGAAAAGCAATATGCCACCATATAAGTGTGGCTATACTGAGTGAGTGTGCTATGCTATCTATGACACACAGCGGCAGGAGGCCCAAGCACATACAGCATACTCAACATGTTACTTAAAGTAAATCACAATTTTTGTTTTATTGCTAAACACCATATATGAAAATTATGCCCCCCCCTTAATGGGCTGCTTGGTTTCCTTCGCCTCCCCATTTGAAACGCATAGGCACTGAAAAACAAATGGTCTACCCATAAAGGGGGGTGATACAAATTTCAATGCTCTGAAAATTTTGGTCATCCAAACAAATGGTGCTTAATATGCCCAACACATGCCATTTATAAAAGCCATAATTGGTTCTACCGCTGTTACGCACCTGAATAAAACTCGGCGCATTAATTCGCGCTGAGCACGGCTCAGGCTAGCTAATGAGGTTGTATGGTGGGGTGGCAGGGCTTGCGAAGCAATATCGGCGAGTTGTCACACGCATGCGCAAATGCTATAATCTAGAGTGTCCGATTGTTTTCGATCACATAGGTACGTATCAAAGATGCTACCCCCTTTAGCTTCATTTTGCTTCCACTATGAAGAAAAAAAAAAACGCATGCACAAAAATGTCTATGGCAAAATAATTTATAAGTCATATATACTTATGGTCAACACCTTTTGTTACGAAAATCAAGTCATAATAAAGAGATTTATACCTCCAGATATATGTATAGTGATTACAATAATGAAAATCATTTCAATAAAGACTCACTTACGTACACCGGCAATCGGCTGTCGACAATCACTCGACTGCGGTCGGTGGTTAATGACCCGCATTCAATCCTACTGTTGGTAAATAAGGCAATATGAGCTCATTTCTGAGTGAGGCTTCCATTCAGGCAGCCACCACGCCACAAATGGTCGGCCGCAACATACGTATTAGGCCCTAAATATGGCCAACAATTATTACTGGTACTACACATTCAGAGCGCAACAATATAGGCACCCAGTTCGCCACCGAAAAACTGAGACAAGACAAAATTATAATATTGAAGCGTTACATTTTAAACAAAATTAAATAAAACTTAAAAAACTCAACATCGCCTTTATTTAGTCGAAAAACGCTGAAACGTGCAAAAAATTATTAATCAATTGTCCAATGTGCCACCCGTCGTCATGCGATGGCTTGGCACAACGCTGATCACTTATGGGCTTGAATTGCTATGCTATTTGCTTGAATCGATCACTCAGCTCATCCGTTTTTGGCCAGGAATTCATTTTGGTTGTTTCAGCTTTTGGTTTTTGTTTTCGGTGGGTGTGCTAATAAATATGATATCGTATGAAATGATTGTGTTATAATAATGTCGTTTTCGACATAAATCATATGACAAATATGACATTTATTTAATGTAATTTGGCGCATATAACTGTTAACGTTATTTGTAAAAAAAATAAATAAAATTAATAAAATGGAAATGGTTTGAGGTATTTTAAAAGCAAATCTATGTAAAAAGTTTTGTGTAGGTTATAATCACTATTTTTTGGGGGGAGAAAGACAATGACTAAAATAGCTACACATAATGATAGCCTGGGCCATCATTGGGATACCCAACTACCATGGTTAAGTGCATTTTTATGGGCCTAAGATAATATTGGGTTGCCTAAAAAGTAATTGCGGATTTTTTTTTTAAGAAAGTAAATGCATTTTTAATAAAACTTAAAATGAACTTTATTCAAATTTATAATTGCCATTTTGTTCGATAACCTTTTGCCATCTTCCTGGCAAATTTAGTATTCCACGCTCATAGAACTTCTGGCCTCTATCTGCAAAAAACTGAACCAAGTGCGATTTTATAGCCTCAACATTGCTGAAAGTTTTAAAATTTAAGGAGTTCTGCAAAGATCGAAATAAATGGTAGTCTGTTGGTGCAAGGTCAGGGCTATATGGTGGATGCATCGAAAGTTCCCAGCCCACCTCAGCGACCAAAGATGTGTGCGGTCTAGCATTGTCCTGGTGGAATATGACACCTTTACGATTGACCAATTCTGGTCGCTTCTCCTTGATGGCTGTATTCAATTTGTCCAATTGTTGACATTAAACATCTGAATTAATCGTTTGGTTCCTTGGAAGCAGCTCAAAATATATCACACCCTTCCAATCCCACCAAACAGACAGCATATCAGCCTTTGAAGTGGTTTGAGCTGGTTCACCATGCTTGGACCATGATCGTTTTCGACTAACGTTGTTGTAAACAATCCATTTTTCATCTCCAGTTATGATTCGTTTTAAAAACGGATCGAATTCATTGCGTTTAAGGTGCATATCACAAGCGTTGATTCGGTTTGTTAAATGAATTTCTTTCAATACATGTGGTACCCATATTAAAATTGACGCCAAACAAACAAATGTAAAAACAAATAAAAAGACGTTAAGTTCGGCCGGGCCGAACTTTGGATACCCACCACTTCGGGTATATATGTAAACCACCTTCCATCAAAATTCGGTGAAAGTTTCATACCTTATACTCATATACCTCATAAAGATCTGAACTATATACGACACGGATGTCGAAAAGTCAAACATAAGTCACTGTGTCAAATTTCAGTGAAATCGGATTATAAATGCGCCTTTTATGGGGCCAAGACTTTAAATCGATATATCGGTCTACATGGCAGCTATATCCAAATCTGGACCGATTTGGGCCAAGTTGCATAAACATGTCGAAAAGCCTAACACAATGCACTGTCCCAAATTTCGGCGAAATCGGACAATAAATGCCTCTTTTATGGGCCCTAAACCTTAAATCGAGAGATCGGTCTATATGGCAGCTATATTCAAATCTGGACCGATCTGAGCAAAATTGAAGAAGGACGTCGAAGAGCCTAACCAAACTCACTGTGCCAACTTTCAGCGACATCGGACAATAAATGCGTCTTTTATGGCCCCAAAACCTAAAACCTAGATATCGGTCTATATGGCAGCTATATCCAAATCTGGACCGATCTGGGCGATATTGCAAAAATATTTCAAGGGGCTTAACTAAAATCTCTGTTCCAAATTTCATCGACTTCGGACAGTAAATGAGTATTTTATGGGCCCAAAACCATAAATCAAGAAATCGGTCTATATGGCAGCTATATCCAAATCTGAACCGATCTGGACCTAATTGAAGAGATATGTCATAGGGCCTAACACAACTCACTGTCCCAAATTTCAGCAAAATCGGATAATGAATGTGGCTTTTATGGGCCTTACACCATAAATCGTAGGATCGATTATTATGGCAGCTATATCCAAATCTGGACCGATCTGAGCCAAATTGACGAAGGAAGTCGATGGGCCTTACACAATTCACTGTCCTGAATTTCAGCAAAATTGGATAATAAATGTGGCTTTTGTGGGCCTAAGACCCTAAACCGGAGGATCGGTCTATATGGCAGCTATATCCAAATCTGAACCGATCTGGGCAAATTTAAGGAAGGAAGTCGAAGGGCCTGACACAACTCACTGTCCCAAATTTCAGCAAAATCGGATAATAAATGTGGCTTTTATGAGCCTTAGACCCTAAATCGGAGGATCGGTCTATATGACAGCTATATTCAAATTTGGACCGATCTGGGCCAAATTGACGAAGGATGTCGAAGGGTCTAACACATCTCACTGACCCAAATTTTAGCAAAATCGAATAATAAATTGGGCTTTTATGAGCCTTAGACCCTAAATCGGAGGATCGGTCTATATGGCAGCTATATCCAAATCTGGACCGATCTGAGCCAAATTGACGAAGGATGTCGAAAGGCCTAACAGAACTCACTGCCCCAAATTTAAACAAAATCGCATAATAAATGTGGCTTTTATGGGCCTAAGACCCTAAAAATATAGTCCGAAATAGCCCATTTTCGAACTTAACCTTCTTATGGACAAAAAAAAATCTGTTCAAAATTTCAGCTCGATATCTCTATTTTTAAAGACTGTAGCGTGGTTTCAACAGACAGACGGACAGACGGACGGACATGTCTAGATTGTCTTAGATTTTTTCGCTGATCAAGAATATCTATACTTTATAGGGTCGGAAATGGATATTTCGATGTGTTGCAAACGGAATGACAAAATGAATATAACTGACAGAAGAAAGAATGCAATTACAGAGTCACAAGCCGTTGAAAAAATTTGTCAACGCCGACTATATTACTACTATATTACCGACAATTGCTTTTTGGGCAACCCATTATATCCAAATGTGGAAGGGTTCAATATAATTCGTTATCATTATTTCGGGGAACAAATCGACAAGAAAAAACTCATTATTTGATCTCAAGACAGTTAATCGGGAAATCGGTTTATATGGGGGCGGTATCAAATCAAAGTCTGGTCACAAATTTGAATTGATCAAGGTACAGGACGCATTTTTATACCCTCCACCATAACATGGGGGGTATACTAATTTCGTCATTCTGATTGTAACTACTCGAAATATTCGTCTGAGACCCTATAAAGTATATATATTCTTGATCGTCGTGAAATTTTATGTAGATCTAGCCATGTCCGTCCGTCTGTCCGTCCGTCTGTCTGTCTGTCGAAAGCACGCTAACTTCCTAAGGAGTAAAGCTAGCCGCTTGAAATTTTGCACAAATACTTCTTATTAGTGTAGGTCGGTTGGTATTGTAAATGGGCCATATCGGTCCATGTTTTGATATAGCTGCCATATAAACCGATCTTGGGTCTTGATTTCTTGAGCCTCTAGAGTGCGCAATTCTTATCCGATTGGGATGAAATTTTGCACGATGTGTTTTGTTATGATATCCAACAACTGTGTATAGTATGGTTCAAATCGGTCCATAACCTGATATAGCTGCCATATAAACCGATCTTGGGTCTTGACTTCTTGAGCCTCTAGAGGGCGCAATTCCTATCCGATTGGGTTGAAATTTTGCACGTGGTATTTTGTTATGATATCCAACAATTGTGCTAAGTATGATTCAAATCGGTATAGCTGTATAAACCGATCTGGGATCTTGACTTCTTGAGTCAATATAACGCGCAATTCTCATCCAATTTGGCTGAAATTTTGCATATAAACAGATCTGGGATCTTGAATCTTGAATCTCTAGAGGGCGCAGTTCTCATCCGATTTGGATGAAATTTTGTACAACGGCTTCTCTCATGGCCTTCAACATACGTGTCTAATATGGTCTGAATCGATCAATAGTTTGATACAGCTCCCATATAAACCTATCTTCCGATTTTGCTTCTTGAGCCCCTATAAGGCGCAATTCTTATCCGAATGAACTGAAATATTACACAATGACTTCTACAATGTTCAGCATTCATTATTGGTCCGAATCTGACTATAACTTGATTTAGTTCCAATAGCATAACAGTTCCTATTCAATATTCTATGTTTGTCTAAAAAGATATACCGCGCATTGAACTTGACAAATGCGATCAATGGTGGAGTGTATATAGGTTTCGGCCTGGACGAACATAGCGCGCACTTTCTTGTTTGTTATAAAAGTATACCTTCAATGAGCGCCACAATAAATTGAACAAAATCATAATTTTACAGCTTTTTTCTGGCAAAATACCTCAAACATCTTATCATCGCTGAATAGCACGTTGTTTCAGAAAATAAAAATTATTTTCATAGTTCGTATAAGAAGTAAATTTAAAGGCCTAAAAAAAACATTTTTAAATCAAAAGCTTTTGTACACTTTATTTTGACGAACACCCTATACCCCAAGATAACAACCACCCTCACAACAACAAGTTACGCATGCATGATTGTTAAGGCCAAAACAGAATGAGCGCGTTGAGCGCCGCGTTGCAAAAATGCAACTTTGCACACAAATTCCATAAACGCAACGCGGTAAAGTTAAAAAATTTTAAACTTTGACGCTTGAAAACGAACATCATTCAGTGCTGTCACATTAAATAGTGTTTTTTGTCGTCAATGCTAAAAATTGTTTATCTTTTCGGTGTTGCTTTTGTGGGATTTGTGTGAGGACTTGCCTTTTGCAACGCGACGCTCAAAACCAAACGCTCTGTTTTGGCCTTTATGGTCTTTTCATTTCCGTTTGCCTAAACTAGGGCTGCAGAGTCGTATTTGGAGTCTTGTAGTCGGAGAGAAGCAATTTTGACGGAGTCGAGAAAAAATTTTTTGAAAAAAAAAAAACAAGTAAAAAGGCGTTAAGTTCGGCTGGGCCGAACTTTGGATACCCACTACCTCGGGAATATATGTAAACCACCTTTCGTCAAAATCCTGTAAAAAATGTCCATAGCAAATTTCAGCAAAATCGGATAATAAATGTGGCTTTTATGGGCCTGTGACCCTAAAACGAGGGATCGGTCTATATGGGGGCTATATGCAGACAGACGGGTAGACGGGCGGACATGCTAGCCATCAGCCGAATTAAGGTCTTAGGCCTTTTTACTTGTTATACCCTCCACCATAGGATGGGGGTATACTAATTTCGTCTTTCCGTTTGTAACACCTCGAAATATTCTTTTAAGACACCATAAACTATTTATATTCTTGATCGTCATGTCATTTTAAGTCGAATTGGCCACGTCCGTCCGTCTGTCCGATTGGCGAAAGCACGCTATTTTCCGAAGGAATAAATCTAGACTCTTGAAACTTTGCACGAATATTTCGTATAAGTGTAGGTCGGTTGGGATTGTAAATCGGCTTCATCGATCTATGTTTTGATATGGCTGCCACTTAAACCGATCGTGGATCTTGACTTCTTAAACCTATAGAGATCGCAATAGATATTTAAAGTTGTGAATAGTGTTTTGTTTCAAATTCTTAAAGCTATACAAAGTGTGGCCTAAATCAGTTCATAACCTCTTGAGAGTTCAATTATTATCCGATTTGGCCGAAATTTCGCACGAAGTTGTTTACCTTGACATTCAATTACTTTGCCAAATATATATTGACCAAACGAAATGTTTTTAAGATTAGAAATCATATCTGATATCCAATTTTCGGACCAAGTGTTTGGGGGAATCTGATATCAATATTCGGAAAAAAGTGCCTATGGGGTCACCCCACACCTATAACACCACCCATATTGAAAGTATTTGCCGACCAGTGCAATATGAGGCTCAAGTAAGAGATATTTTAGAACACGAATCAGATATATATTCTCAAGGCCAAGTCACTGAGTGGCCACACTATCCCCCAAACCGGACATGTTTGCCGTCTATGGAAATATGGGGCCACAAAAAAACGTCATTGGTAGTAGGCCACGAATCTAATATCAACATTCGGGACCAACTGTCTAAGGGACGACCCACCCCCATAACAACCCCCAAAAGGAACGAATTTGTTCACCATGCCAATTTGGGTCTTAAATAGAGTGGAGCTCGATATTGATGGCTTTTAGGACCTATATTCCAAACCGGACATATTTGCTGACTTTCGCAATAAGGGGTTTAAATGAAAGATTTGAAATTGGAAAACGAAAATTGGATATCAAATTTTGAGGCCAATGGCAATATGGGGTACAAATAAATGAAATCTGAGAGTAAAGCACGATGCTGAAATATTTTCAGGGTTTTACCGACCATGTCAATGTGTGGCTCAAATAAGGGTATTTGGGAGTACAATACGAATCAGATATCCAAATGTGGGACCATATATTTGAGACACAGCCCCTGCCCCAAAGAAATGCAAATTTACCGACCATGGCAATATGTGGATCAAAAAGATTAGAAAACGAATTCCACAACCAATTTTGGGCCAAGTGTTTGGGGGACACATTATTCCATAAACTACCCTTAAACCAATGGAATATGGAGTTTTTATATATAGAGTTTTGAAAGTTGAGCCCAATACTGATATTTTTTTTTTCAGGCCTACATGACAGGGGGTCTACCTCACCCACGAAAACATCCCTAAATGGGACATACATATTAACCGATCATGGCAAACTGGGGCTCGAATGCAAGCTATTTTAGAGTAGAGCACGAACGGCATAATTAAATTTGAGACCACGTTCCTGGGGGTACATACCAATCCCAAAACCCACCAACCACCACCCTGGGACCTTTCCACTCCTAAAATCCCCATGAGAATATCGGGCTCAAATAAAGTCTTTTAAGAATGGAGTACATCCAACATCCAAACTTAAATGAGCCTAAAACCACCAACCGAATTCATAGACCAATAATAGACCACTGTTATACTGTTACTTAAGCGGTATACATATACTACTTTCGTAATAAGGTATTTCACTAAAAGCTCTTTCGTTGTCGAA
>NW_026739187.1:0-72500 GCF_963082655.1 Stomoxys calcitrans | reverse complement strand
GGATGTCTAGTTTGCTGCCATTTCTTACGTATTTTGCGTTTCAGTTGAATTTTTTCTCTAATATATACCGGGTAGGTTTGTTCAGAAGCAGTACTTCGATAATCAGGAGTACTTTGCCATGCGGCTTTCTGAATAGTTGCAGTTAGTATTTCAACTTCATTTTCCAAATCGTCTACCGAATCGTCTTGCCGAAATTTGGGACAGTGCTTTGTGTTAGGCTCTTCGAGATGTTTATGCAACTTGGCCCAAATCGGTCCAGATTTGGATATAGCTGCCATGTAGACCGATATCTCGATTTAATGTCTTGGCCCCATAAAAGGCGCATTTATAATCCGATATCACTGAAATTTGACAAAGTCTTATGTTAGGCTTTTCGACATCCGTGTCGTATATAGTTCAGATCGGTATGAGGTATATGAGTATAAGGTATGAAATTTTCACCGAATTTTGATGAAAGGTGGTTTACATATATACCCGAGGTGGTGGGTATCCAAAGTTTTACTTCTTTTAAATTTTCATGGCATTTTGTACGCAAATGCCCTTTTTCTTCTACTACATATCAGTCTGGAAACAAAATGATATCTATCATTTCACCCTTAAATTTGATATGAGATTTTGATCTCAATCTCATTTCTTATGTTGCTCCTTCGCCACGAAAGAGACTCATGTGAAACATGAAATGATTTATGCCATGACTTATGATTTTAGTGACCCTATCATTGGTCAAACATGCGTGGGAATTTATGAAAATGAAATTTCTACATTACTTTGCCTGACCACAAATGTGCCCCTTACGTTCGAATGGCCAAATAATCAATTAAACTATTGGACAAGTAGTAGAAAAAATGCCCCACCATTGAGATAGGGAGAGATATGGTTTGTGTCTTACAAAAAAATATGTTATCATTGTAGTGCATCAGTAAATTGGACATGATTAAGATGAACGAATGTTTCGGACAACATAGACCTCATTGTACCACACAAAGCCAACAAACACTAATATTGTATGTTATACATTCGAGTCGAATAAAACCATTATGGCTTGTAGCATATACGAAATCGAAAACCAAAATATTGAAATCAAAACATAATTTAGAAAGTAAGTCTTGATTTTTTTTTTAACACAAAGCAAAATATTTTTAAATGAATTCGAAAAATGCCACAAAAACCACAAATCACGAATAAGTTGTCCAAAAAAATTAGTTTATGATGATTTAACAAAAAATCGCTCAGGAAACTCCAAATGAATGCCATCACCTAAAAAACCAACAGACAAATGTAGCGCGCAGACATAACTGAAATGTGCCAAAATTTGAATAAGACACTAAAAGCCCTACGAAAATGCACACCTCATACAAAACAATCCATTATTGATTTATAAGCCATGAGAAATGGACTACATCGAAAAAAAGTCATACATTAAAATATAACAAAGTTCTCAGATTTGGAGCTAATTTTCTATAGAGCCTTAATGGCGATTGAGGCCTCAGGAATGAAGTGAAAAAACTGAAAAACATATGCCTGCCTGCTTCCCTGGCTGGCAATGGTGAACAAAACAATCCATCATCTTTATTTAATAATTGATGTTAAAATGTTGAAAAATCAGTTTCGCCATCTGTACTCATCGCCAGTGTTTGCTCGCCCGTGAGTTGGCTGGCTGGCTGCCTTTGCCAATATTTATGAAGTTTTATGTGCCCCATAGATGTGTGTGAAATGGGCTTTTTGCGCGCCTTTCAAACAAAATTCGAAATGAGGCGCGCTAGCTTATAAAGGAAACAAAAAATCGTTTAGTTCATGCAACATGAAATGATTGACACACATGCCTGTTCACCACAAAAATTCATGCGGTGAAGTGTGAAATATTTTTCATTCCTGTAAGTAGGGTTGCCAAGGCAAAAGTTTTGGTAAGTGAATTGGGAAAACGAAAATTAGGCAAAAACTTGACAAAAGTATTTATAGAAAAAAAGACTTCAAAACAATTTTCAATGAAAGATAAAATTGAACAAAGGAAAATTTTTTTTTAACAAGTAAAAAGGCGTTAAGTTCGGCCGGGCCGAACTTTGGAGACCCACCACCTCGGGTATATATGTAAACAACCTTTCGTCAAAATCCAGTAAAAACGCACCAAACGATTTAGACAAAATGCTTATAAGTACAAGTCATTGTTCAACGGAGAGGTCGGTCTATATGGCAGCTATATCCAAATCTGGGCCGGTCTGAGCCAAAATGACGAAAGATATCGAAGGGCCTAACACAACTCACTGACCCAAATTTTAGCAAAATCGGATAATAAATGCGGCTTTAATGGGCCTAAGACCCTAAATCTGAGGAACGGTCTATATGGCAGCTATATCCAAATCTGGACCGATCTGGGCCAAAATAACGAAAGAAGTCGAAGGGCTCAACACAACTCACTGTCCTAAATTTCAACAAAATCGACTAATAAATGTGGCTTTTATGGGCCTAAGACCTTAAATCGGAGGATCGGTCTATATGGCAGCTATATCCAAATCTGGACCGATCTGGGCCAAATTGACGAAGGATGTCAAAAAGCCTAACACAACTCACTGTCCCATATTTCAGCAAAATGGGATAATAAATGCGGCTTTAATGGGCCTAAGACCTTAAATCGGAGGATCGGTCTATATGGCAGCTATATCCAAATTTGGACCGATCTGGGCCAAATTGACGAAGGATGTCAAAAAGCCTAACACAACTCACTGTCCCATATTTCAGCAAAATCGGATAATAAATTCGGCTTTTATGGGCCTAAGACCCCAAATCGGAGGATCGGTCTATATGGCAGCTATATCCAAATCTGGACCGATCTGGGCCAAAATGACGAAAGAATTCGAAGGGCTCAACACAACTCACTGTCCTAAATTTCAGCAAAATGGGATAATAAATGCGGCTTTAATGGGCCTAAGACCCCAAATTTGAGGATCGGTCTATATGGCAGCTATATCCAAATGTGGACCGATCTGGGCCAAAATGACGAAAGATGTCGAAGGGCTCAACACAACTCACTGTCCTAAATTTCAGCAAAATCGGATAATAAATGTGGCTTTTATGGGCCTAAAACCCTAAATCGGAGGATCGGTCTATATGGGGGCTATATCAAGATATAGTCCGATATAGCCCATCTTCGGACTTAACCTGCTTATGGACAAAAAAGAGTCTGTGCAAAATTTCAGCTCAATATCTCTATTTTTAAAGACTGTAGCTAGATTTCAACAGACAGACGAAAATACGGACGGATATGTCTAGATCGTCTTAGATTTTTACGCTGATCAAGAATATATATACTTTATAGGGTCGGAAATTGATATTTCGATGTGTTGCAAACGGAATGACAAACTGAATATACCACCATCCTTCGTAACAGCAGGTTAAGTTCGAAGATGGGCCCCCATTTAGACCCGTCCGCCTATTTAAGGTCTTACGCAACATTTATTATCCGATTTTGCTGAAATTTGGATAGTGATTTGGATTAGGCTCTTCGACATCCTTCAGTTATTTAGCCAAGATCGGTATAGATTTGGATATAGCTGCCATATAGAACGATCTCACGATTTAAATTTTTGGGGGCCATAAAAGGCGCATTTATTGTCCGATGTCGCTGAAATTCGGGACAGTAAGTTGTGTAGGGTCCTTCTACATCCTTCTTCAATTTGGTCCAGATCGGTCCAGATTTGAATAAAGCTGCCATATAGTTCGACCTCTCGATTTAAATTTTTGGGAGCCATAAAAGGCGCATTTATTTTGCGATCTGCCCGAAATTTGAGACAGTGAGTTGTATTAGGCTTTTCAACATCCGTGATGTTTATGGTTCAGATCGGTCTATATTTGGCTATAGCTGTCAAAAAGACCAATATTTTGTTCTTCAAAATTGAACAATGACTTGTACTTATTAGACCACTCAACGTCCGTGCCGAATTTGGTCCAAATCGGGTCATACTTCGGTAGCTGCTGTGGGGGCATAAATTATGCAAATTTTAGGCAAATCGGATAATAACTGCGACCTCTAGAGGCTCAAGAAGTCAAGATCCAAGATCGGTTTATATGGCAGCTATATCAGGTTATAAACCGATTTGGACCTTATTTGACAAAGTTGTTGAAAGTATGAATAAAATACGTCATGCAAAACTGCATTCCAATCGGATAAGAATTGCACACTCTAGAGGCTCAAGAAGTCAAGACCCAAGACCGGTTTATATGGCAGCTATATCATATTATGGACCGATTTGAACCATACTTGGCACAGTTGTTGGATATAATAACAAAACACGTCGTGCAAAATTTCATGCCAATCGGATATAAATTGCGCACTCTAGAGGCTCAAGAAGTCAAGACCCAAGATCGGTTTATATGGCAGCTATATCAGGTTATGAACCGATTTGAACCATACTTGGCACAGTTGTTGGATATCATAACAAAACACGTCGTTCAATATTTCATCCCAATCGGATAAGAATTGCGCACTCTAGAGGCTCAAGTAGTCAAGACCCACGATCGGTTTATATGGCAGCTATATCAAAACATGGACCGATATGGACCATTTACAATACCAACCGACATACACTAATAGGAAGTATTTGTGCAAAATTTCAAGCGGCTAGCTTCACTCCTTCGGAAGTTAGCGTGCTTTCGACAGACAGACGGACGGACGGACGGACAGACGGACGGACATGGCCAGATCGACATGAAATGTCGCGACGATCAAAAATATACATACTTTATGGGGTCTCAGACGAATATTTCGAGTAGTTACAAACAGAATGACGAAATTAGTATACCCCCCATCTTATGGTGGAGGGTATAAAAAAGTATATTTGATCAAAGTTCATTCTAAGTTTTATTAAAAATGCATTTACTTTCTTTTAAAAAATCCGCAATTACTTTTTGGGCAACCCAATATAATACCCTACACCACCGAATCAACATACATACTACTTTCAATACTTTCAAATGAAAGATATATATCGAAATCTGAACCGATTTTGATAAAATTTTGAACACATATTAGGGCGTCAAAAAAAGCACTTAATGTCAAATTCGGAAAAGATCAGACCAAAATTTTGGCTTCTACGGCTTTAAAAGGGCATATCGGATGAAAGATATATATGGGAGCTATATCTAAATCTGGAGCGTTTTTTTTTTTCAAAATCAATAGCGTTTGTCCTTGAACCAAAAAAGTGCCTTGTGCAAAATTTTATGAAAATTCGAAGAACAAATGCGACCTGTACCTTGATTACAAGAATACATGGACAGACAGACGGACAGACGGACAAAGCTCAATCGAATCAGCAAGTGATTCTAAGCCGATCGGTATACTTATCGATGGGTCTAGCTCTTCGCCTTCTTAGCGTTGCAATGAAATGCACAAAGCCATAATATCCTGTATCACAGTGGCCTTCAACAATTGGTTCAAACGCATGGAAAAGTGTATAGATCTTAATGGGGCATATCTTGAAAAACAATAAAGCGATTTTTGATGATTAAAATTTGCTTTTGTTCTCTAATCCCGAAATAGAAAAGGCAACCCTCGTATATCAAGTTTTGAACCGATTAAAAGTACATCTCTTGTTATTGTACAAAATGAGAATTGCGCCCTCTATAGGCGCCCTCTACAGGGCGCTTTCTCAAGAATTATATACGAGAGACCTCATGAATTATATAAGGGAGATCGATTTTTATGGTAGCTATATTTTGTTTTGAACTGATTGGAAGCATAGTTGTTACCTCTGTTGGAAATCTTAAAAAATCGAATAAGAATTTGGTTGTCTGAGGCTTCAGAATTATATATATATATACCTGTGATCGATTTTTATGGGAGTTACATTATTTTAAACCAATTACCTCTTGGTAATGGTGCAAAATTTCAGCTAAATCAAATAATAATGGAGCCCACTAGAGCCTCAACAAGTAAAGCGTATTTTATATTGGGTTGCCCAAAAAGTAATTGCGGATTTTTTAAAAGAAAGTAAATGCATTTTTAATAAAACTTAGAATGAACTTTAATCAAATATACTTTTTTTACACGTTTTTTTCTAAAACAAGCTAAAAGTGACAGCATATAACTGACAGAAGAAAGAATGCAATTACAGAGTCACAAGCTGTGAAAAAATTTGTCAACGCCGACTATATGAAAAATCTGCAATTACTTTTTGGGCAACCCAATAGCTATTATCTTTTTGGCGAGACTGGTTTAAACAGCTCTCGCACGTTAGGTGTTTTCTTTCACTGTCCAACATCTTCAGTTTGGTCCATAAATCGTCTTACAAACGAACAACGCTTGCAAATTATTGAATTTTGTTATCAAAATGCGTGCTCTGTTAAGAAAGTTCGTCGCGCGCTTTATCCATTGAGCGATGAGGCTCATTTCAAAAACTCGTTTTAAATTTTTTTTTAAATTGCTGGCAACTCTGTCCTTCTTGGCTGCGAAGAAAAATACAGCCCCAAATGTACGACAAGCTCTATGTATTGCGTTTGATTCTCTCAACTGTTACAAATGTTGTCAATTTAAAGTAATTTCCGCCTTTGATTATGTCGACATTCCTTTTGATATGATCTCCATGGCCTATGTGGCACACACCTAGGCACAAGCATACAGACAAAATGATACTGCTCTCCTGGGGGCTAAACTATGGCAAGGCAACGACATCAAACGAATGAAATCGGAAAGCAACAAAAAGGATGTACCCGCTGGGTGACTGACGAAAGAGGAGGAGAGAAGATACTCGTAAAATGCATTTGTAACATCGTTATTGTTGTTGTTGTATTTTCAGCCCTCTTAGTTGCCCTTTGGAGAATTTCTCCTCTCTGTGTTTATGTGCTCTCAACAAATTGTATATGTAAAGGCTTTTGTTGTTGATGTAGTTTGTTACTCGCATTGTTATAAATTGGCTCAAGTGTATGCTTATCATTTCAACAACACTACAAAACGATCAATCAAATATCATTGATTGGTCTTCCAATGGAGTGGTGTGAAGTGGAGTGAGAACATCGAGAGTCCCTTGTCCACAAAGAATATGCAACATTCGTTGTTATTGTTTCTCCTTTCCGTTTGGTTTATTACCAGAAAAAAAGTAAAATGAAATTTACACAATGGCCTGATAACGACAAAGGGTTTAATGCTGTTTAACATTTATTTTTGTCGACTTTTTTCCTTGTCTCACTCGGCACAGTTCATTGAAGGAATTTTTCCGAAAAATGTTTTACAAATCTGAAAAATAGGTTGAACATGTTTGTGTTTTTAATGGATCGCAGTTGAGTGATGGCCCACACAAAAAGTGTTAAACTAGTTCCGCTAATGAATTTAAGTTTTCGGCCATTGAGACACTTGAAAAGGAGATTAAATTGGCGTGTAAGGGAAATTGGGTAAAATTGCGGTGCTTTTTTGTCCTAAATAATAATAAATAACGAAATATCACAAGCTAAAATCAAGCCTAATTGGTTAAGTTTTGCGATTTCCAGACGCTCGAGAAGTCGAAATGAAAGATTCGTTTAGGTGGAAGCTATATGTGGCGATCTTGTTTGAACCTTTGAGAGAAGCGTATGTCTTAGCTGAAAATTTTTATATTGGGTTGCCCAAAAAGTAATTGCGGATTTTTTAAAAGAAAGTAAATGCATTTTTAATAAAACTTAGAATGAATTTTATTCAAATATACTTTTTTTACACTTTTTTTCTAAAGCAAGCTAAAAGTAACAACTGATAACTGACAGCAGAAAGAATGCAATTACAGAGTCACAAGCTGTGAAAAAATTTGTCAACGCCGGCTATATGAAAAATCCTCAATTACTTCTTGGGCAACCCAATAAAATGCTTTGTAATGTAAACCGTGTAAACCGATCATGGATCTTGACCTTTTGAGTTTCTAGAGGACCAAATTTTTATCCGATTTGGCTGAAACCTTGCACAGTGACTTCTCTTATGACTTTAACATACAAGCTAAATATGGTTTATATCGATTTATAACCTGATATAGGTCCTATATAAACCGATCTGCCGATTAGACGCTGTGAGCTTCTAGAGGACGCAATTTGGATGAAATTTTGCACATGTCGTTTTGGTATGACTTCCAATGACTGTGCTTAGTATTGTCCAAATCAATCCATAAACTGGTATAGCTGTCATATTTGTCGAGTTATTTGCATTTGTCGAGTTATTTTCCCTGTATCTCTTCTCAGGCAAAACAAGTAAAATGGCGTTAAGTTCGGCCGGGCCGAACTTTGGATACCCACCACCTCGGGTGTATATGTGAACAACCTTTCGTCAAAATCCAGTGAAAATGCATCAAACGATTTAGACCAAATGCTTATAAGTACAAGTCATTGTTCAACCGAGAGATCGGTTTATATGGCAGCTATATCCAAATCTGAAGCGATCAGTGCCAAATTGAAGAAAGCTGTCGAAGGGCCTAAGGCAACTCACTGACCCAAATTTCAGCAAAATTGGATAATAAATGCGGCTTTAATGGGCCTAAGACCCTAAATCTGAGGATCGGTCTATATGGCAGCTATATCCAAATCTAGACCGATCTGGGCCAAAATGACGAAAGATGTCGAAGGGCCCAACACAACTCACTGTCCTAAATTTCAACAAAATTGAATAATAAATATGGCTTTTATGGGCCTAAGACCTTAAATCGGAGGAACGGTCTATATGGCAGCTATATTCAAATTTGGACCGATCTGAGCCAAATTGACGAAGGATGTCGAAGGGTCTAACACATCTCACTGACCCAAATTTCAGCAAAATCGAATAATAAATTCGGCTTTAATGGGCCTGAGACCCTTAAAGGTGAAGGGTCGAAGGGCTCAACACAACTCACTGTCCCAAATTTCAGCAAAATCGGATAATAAATGTGGCTTTTATGGGCCTAAGACCCTAAATCGGAGGATCGGTCTATATGACAGCTATATCCAAATTTGTACCGATCTAGGTTGACGGAGGACATTGAAGGGCCTAACATAATTCACTGTCCCGAATTTCAGCAATATCGGATAATAAATGTGGCTTTTTTGGGCCTCAGACCCAAAATCGGAGGATCGGTCTATATGGCAGCTATATCCAAATCCTGACCGATCTGGGCCAAATTGACGATGGATGTCGAGGGGCCTAACATAACTCACTGTCCTAAATTTCAGCAAAATCGGATAATAAATGTGGCTTTTATGGGCCTAAGACTCTAAATCGGCGGATCGGTCTATATGGGGGCTAAATCAAGATATAGTCCGATATAACCCATCTTCCAACTTAACCTGCTTATGGACAAAAAAAGAATCTGTGCAAAATTTCAGCCCAATATCTCTATTTTTAAAGACTGTAGCGTGATTTCAACAGACAGACGGACAGACGGACGGACATATCTAGATGGTCTTAGATTTTTACGCTGATCAAGAATATATATACTTTATAGGGTCGGAAATAGATATTTCGATGTGTCGCAAAACGGAATAAATTTTATACCCACAATCCTTCGGTGGTGGGTATAAAAATAAAAAAATCGTGGGGGATACTTGGGGGGCTGCCCACCTTAAAACTTACCAAACATATATTTAGACCAATCACGACAATATGGGACTCAAATGATAGGTATTTAGGATAAGAGGACGTATCTGATATCTAGTTGTCGGAACCAGTGCTAAGGGGACCACCCCAACCCAACGACCATGGCAATATGGGACTCAAATGAAAGGTATTTGCGAGTAGAATACGAATCAAATTTCCAAATGTGGGACCACGTTTCTGGGGGACCACCCCTTCCCCAAACACCCCCCAAACAGGACTTTTTTACTGACCATGGGAATATGGAGAGTTCGAATTTAATATCCAAATATGGGACCAAGTGTTTGGGGGGCCGCCTCTCCCCAAAAACATCACCCAAAGGGGACAATTTTACGACCATAGCAGTATGGGTCTCAAATGAAAGGTCTTTGGGAATAAAGCACGAATCTGAAATCAATATTTGGGAAAAGTGTCTATGGGTCCACCCCCACAACATCACCCAAATAGGAAGTATTTGGTGACTTATGGAATATGAGGCTCAAATAAGAGGGTTTTTTTGAGGAGAACACGAATCTGACACATATTTTCAAGGCCAACTCCCAGAGTGGCCGCCCATTCACCAAAACACCCCCAAGCCGGTAGAAATATGAGGCTCAAATTAAAGGTATTTGGGAGTAGACCACGTGTCTGGTATCAACATAAGGGACCAACTGTCTAGGGGACATCCCACCCCCAAAGAGGACGTATTTGGTCTTCACAACAAGTTGGGTCTTAAAGAGAGTGGAACTAAATATTTATAGTTTTTAGGGCCAATACCCCAAACCGGACATATTTGCTGACTTTTGCAATAAGGAGTTCAAATGAGATTAGAAAACGAATTTGATATCCAATTTTGAGGCCAATGGCAATATGGGGTTCAAATAAATGATATTTAGATTGATGAGAATAGAGCACGTTTCTGATATATTTTCCGGGCTTAGTGTTTGGGGGACCACCCCAATCCCTAAAACACCCCTAAATCGGGCATATTTACCGACCATGTCAATGTGGAGCTTAAATGAGAGGTATTGGGGGGGTAGACCAAGAATTGATACCCACTTTCGGAGACCAATATTCTGGGGGTCTACCCTTTTCCCGAAATACCCCACAAACAGCAATTTTTTAATGACCATCGCAATATGGGGCTCAAATAAAGGTATTTGGGAGTAGAGTACGAATTTGATATCCAAATGTAGGACCCCTTCCCCAAAACACCCCCCAAAGGGTACACATTTTTCAACCATGCCAATATGTGACTCAAATGAAAGGTATTTGAGATTAGTAAACGAATTTGGTAACCAATTTTGGGGCCATGTGTTTGGAGGACACCTCATCATGTAAACTCCCCTTCAACCAATGGCAATATGGGGTTAAAATAAATGGTATTTGAAAGAAGATCACGATGCTGAAATTTTTTCTGGTCCAAGTGTCTAGGGGACCACCTCACCCCCGAAAACACCCCTAAATCAGATATCATGAGAATATCGGGCTGAAATAAAGTATTTTAAGAATGGAGTACACCTTACATCCAAACTTAAATTCGTAGACCAATAAAGATCATATGGGATTCAGATGAAGGCACTTGTATTGTTATACTGTTAGTCGAGCGATTTACTATTTTCGTAGCATGGTATTTCACTAAAAGCTCTTTTATTGCCGAAAATTAATATTCCAAGAGAACTTTTGTTCCATATAAAGTAAAAGAAGGCGCAGCGGAGCGGGTCCGGGTCAGCTAGTTTTGTATAAATTTTTAGCAAAATCCATGGTGGTGAGTTCCTTATATTCGGTCTGGCCGAACTGGGCACGCTTTTACTTGGTCTTAGCTAAGAGCTATTCATTCAACAACATCCAATGGAATATTTAAATCAGATTCATGTTTGGAAATGCAAATTTTCCCATTAACATTCCATTAAAAAAGGCAATGTTACACCGAAGGATGGGGGCACGTTCATTTCGTCATTCCGTAGCAAAATATCCTTTCCCGATCCTATAGTGTATATTATATATTTTCTCAACATTCGTACCGAGTATGGTCAAGATCGGGCTACCTCGAAGTTTTCGTACCTCGAATTGAATTTTTGTCTATTCTGCCTTAGATGAAAGGATTCAGAAAGTCTATTGGAAAGGGATATATGATCTTATATCTGTCGATGAGAAATGTAGCTTTCTTCAAGAAAGCAATGGACGTTTCTACGATGCAACAGTCCGCATTCGGACTAAGATGAAGAAATCGGATACTAAGCCTTGGCTTAATTCTTACTATTAGGAATTTTATTCGGGACAGGAACCTAGCCTACTCCAGGTGGAAACGTTTTAAAACGCCTGAACTTTATGAGGAATTCCGCACGGTAAGAAATGAAGTTAATGCACTCATTACTGATGCAAAATTACGATACTATTCATCCAAATATTAATCGGAGTTAGACACGAAAAGCAAGTGGAGGGTTATAAACAATATCGGAATTGGAAAATCCAAGGCAATTTCTAATTACCATGGTGATATAAATGAATTGAATGATACTTTTGTTACTTTTGCAACCTTAGACATAGACTCGACTTTTTACCAAGACACTAATAGGCTTCCGGGAAGCACATATGTTGATTGCAGTTATTGGTCTTGATAACATCGACCCAAGATTCATTAGAATATTAGTTCGCTACCTTCTACCACATTTTATTCATCTCTTTAATTCAATTCTAATCTCCAGTGCATATACGATTATTGGGAAAAAATCAAAAATAATCCCAATACCTAAATTGAATAGTGATTTCCGTCCGATTTCTCTATTATGCTACCTCTCGAAAGTTTTCGAGAAGATTTTGCATAAACAAATGTCCGAATGTCTCCATCATGAGTCTTTGTTGTCCAAGAGACAATTCGCGATAGTGCATTAGTCGAAGTTTCGAAATGAATAAGAAGTGAAATTGACGATGGCAATGTTAGTTTTCTCGTTGTACTAGATCATTCAAAGGGTTTCGACTCGGTTGATCATCATAACTTATATATGAAGCTCAGAATATTTTTCAATTTTTCAGCGATACTTCTAACAAATTGGTTCAATCAAATCTTAGTAATCGGCAGCAGACAGTGTACGTAGGGGATGCAATATCAAATATCTAGTGCCCAAGGGAGTTCCACAAGCCCTAATAATTGCCTTAATAATTGCCGCTCCTTTTTTCGCTCTACGCAAACGATCTTCCTACCCATCTGGTCCATAGCCAAATCCTTATGTATGCTGATGACGTTCAGTTAGTCCTTAGCGGTTCTGTTAATAATATTAGTGAATACATTGCAAAACTCGACGAGGACCTACCCTGTGTCTATATGTGGGATACAGCAAATGGTTTCTTTCTGAACCCCCAGAAATCGAAAGTGGTTGTTATTCCCAAAAATAAAAGATTTAGTTTGCGCCATATATCACCATAAATCAAGAGAAAATTGTTATTGTGTCTAGTGCTAAGAATTTGGGTTTGATTTTGAATAGTTCTTTAACTTGGTCAAATCATAGAAAAACTGTAGCCGGGCAGACATATGCAAAGCTGCCTGCACTGTGGATAACATACTCTTATAAACCAATCGAAATTAGAATTCGGTTAGCAAAGCCATTTCCAATTCCTAGTCTGATCTATGGGAGTGAACTTTTTTATACCCACCACCGAAAGATGGGGGTATATTCATTTTGTCATTTCGTTTGCAACACATCGAAATATCCATTTCCGACCCTATAAAGTACATATATTCTTGATCAGAGTAAAAATCTAAGACGATTTAGGCATGTCCGTCCGTCTGTCTGTTGAAATCACGCTACAGTCATTAAAAATAGAGATATTGAGCTGAAATTTTACACACATTCTTTTTTTGTCCATAAGCAGATTATGTTCGTAGATTGGCTATATCGGACTATATCTTGATATAGCCCCCATATAGACCGATCCTCCGATTTAGGGTCTTGGGCCCATAAAAGCCACATTTTTTATCCGATTTTGCTGAAATTTGGGACAGTGAGTTGTGTTGGGCCCCTCGACATCCTTTGTCAATTTCGCCCAGATCGGTTCAGATTTGGATATTGCTGCCATATAGACCGATCCTCCGATTTGGGGACTAAGGCCCATAAAAGCCAAATTTATTATCCGATTTTAAGGAAATTTAGGACAGTGAGTTGTGTGAGGCCCTTCAAAATCCTTCGTCAATTTGGCTCAGATCGGTCTAGATTTGGATAAAGCTGCCATATAGACCGATCCTCCAATTTAGGGTCTTAAGCCCACAAAAGCCACATTTATTATGCGATTTTGCTGAAATTTGGGACAGTGAGTTGTGTTAGGCCCCTCGACATCCTTTGTCAATTTCGCCCAGATCGGTTCAGATTTGGATATTGCTGCCATATAGACCGATCCTCCGATTTGGGGACTAAGGCCCATAAAAGCCAAATTTATTATCCGATTTTAAGGAAATTTAGGACAGTGAGTTGTGTGAGGCCCTTCAAAATCCTTCGTCAATTTGGCTCAGATCGGTCCAGATTTGGATATAGCTGCCATATAGACCGATCCTCCGATTTAGGGTCTTAGGCCCACAAAAGCCACATTTATTATCCGATTGTGCTGAAATTTGAAACAGTGAGTTGTGTGAGGCCCTTCGACATCCTTTGCCAATTTTGCCCAGATCGGTTCAGATTTGGATGTAGCTACCATATAGACCGATCCGCCGATTTAGGGTCTTAGGTCCATAAAAGCCACATTTATTATCCGAATTTGCTGAAATTTGGGACAGTGAGTTGTGTGGGGCCCTTCGACATCCTTCGTCAATTTGGCTCAGATCGTTCCAGATTTGGATATAGCTGCCATATAGACCGATCCTACGATTTAGGGTCCTAGGCCCATAAAAGCCACATTTATTATCCGATTATGCTGAAATTTGGGACAGTGAGTTATGTTAGATCCTTCGACATCCTACGTCAATTTTGCTCAGATCGGTCTAGATTTGGATATAGCTGCCATATAGACCGATCCCCTGATTTAGGGTTTAAGGCCCATAAAAGCCACATTTATTACCCGATTTTGTTGAAATTTGGGACAGTGAGTAGAGTTAGGCCCTTCAATATACTTCGTCAATTTGGTTCAGATCGGTCTAGATTTGGATATAGCTGCCATATAGACCGATTCTCCGATTTATGGTCTTAGGCCCATAAAAGCCACATTTATTATCTGATATTGCTGAAATTTGGGACAGTGAGTTGTGTTAGGCCCCTCGATATCTTTTGTCAATTTTGCCCAGATCGGTCCAGATTTGGATATAGCTACCATATAGACCGATCCTCCGATTTAGGGACTAAGGCCCATAAAAGCCTAATTTATTATCCGATTTTGCTGAAATTTGGGACAGTGAGTTGTGTGAGGCCCTTCAACATATTTCTTCTATTTGGCCCTGATCGTTTCAGATTTGGATATAGCTGCCATATAGACCGATCCTCCGATTTAGGGTCTTGCGCCCATAAAAGCCACATTTATTATCCGATTTTGCTGAAATTTGACACAGTGAGTTTGGTTAGGCTCTTCGACGTCCTTCTTCAATTTTGCCCAGATCGGTCCAGATTTGCATATAGCTGCCATATAGACCGATCTCTCGATTTAAGGTTTAGGGCCCATAAAAGAGGCATTTATTGTCCGATTTCACCAAAATTTGGGACAGTGCTTTGTGTTAGGCTTTTCGACATGTTAATGCAACTTGGCCCAAATCGGTCCAGATTTGCATATAGCTGCCATGTAGACCGATATCTCGATTTAAAGTCTTGGCCCCATAAAAGCGCATTTATAATCCGATTTCACTGAAATTTGACACAGTGACTTATGTTCGGCTTTTTGACATCGTGTCGTATATAGTTCAGATCGGTATGAGGTATATGAGTATAACGTATGAAATTTTCACCGAATTTTGATGAAAGGTGGTTTACATGTATACCCGAGGTGGTGGGTATCCAAAGTTCGGCCCGGCCGAACTTAACGCCTTTTTACTTGTTTCAAATTCTATAGTTTCTCACAAATGTCGCCAGCATTAGTAAGGGATAAACACCGCTGAAATTTTGTTTCTGATGTTCTCGCCTATGTTTCGAACCCCGTCGTTCAGCGTCATAGGCAGATATGCTTACCTCTGCGCTACGGTGGCCTCCCATTCATGGTTGCACAATTAATAAAATTTTTCCTAAAATCATTTCCGCCTCTGTTGACCTCGAAAGTTTTAAAAAAGCATCAGTTAAGAAAAAAACACACTATTCAAAATTTCTAAAGAATAATTTCCAAGTGACTTCCTTCCAAGCTTTCTTAAAACTTTGCGTTTTTTTAAAATTCATTTCTTGTACTAATTTCTTACTTTCATTAGAGTTTTCTTTTTGCCAAGAAGATGGGGAAGAAAAAAACTCTGCACAAAAGGCGAACAAGCGAAATTTCTTATGTTCGGTAGTCATTAATCTTTACAACACCTGATTATGAATTGGAATGCTTAAAACGCAAATTAGTTTTTATGCCCTCCACCATAGGAAGGGGGTATACTAATTTCGTTATAACGTTAGTGCCATGTCGAAGTATTCGTCTAAGACCGCCTAGAGTATATATATACTTGATCGTCATAACATTTTGGGTCGATCTAGCCATGTCCGTTAGTCTGTCGAAAGCACGCTAACTTTCGAAGGAGTAAAGCTAGGCGCTGGAAATTTTGTACTTATTATCAGTGTAGGTCCATTGGGATTGTAAATGGGTCATATTGGTCCATGTTTTGGTATAGCTGCCATATAAACCGATCTTGGATCTTGATTTCTTGAGCCACTAGAGGGCGGAATTCTTATCCGATTTGACTAAAAATTGGCACAAGGTGTTTTGTTACAACTTCCAACAATTCCTTAGTGCTTAGTATGGTTCGAATCGGTTGATAACCTGATATAGCTGACATATAAACCGATCTTGGATCTTGACTTCTTGAGTCACTAGAGGGCGCACTTCTTATCCGAGTTGGCGCAAGGTGCTTTGTATGGTAAGTATGGTTCAAATCGGTACATAACCTGATAAAGCAGCCATATAAATAGATCTGGGATCTTGACTTCTTGAACCACTAGAGTACGCAATTCTTATCCGATTTGGGTAAAATTTTCTAAAATTGCTTCTTCCATGACCGTGATTTATGGCCTAATACAGCTTCCATATAAGCCGAAACCCCAGTTTATGCTTCTTGAGCACCTACCAGGCACAATTCTTATCCAAATGGACTGAAATATTACCCAATGACTTCTACTATGGTCTTAAGCTTCAATTTATTTATGGTTTGAATCGGACTATAACTTGATATAGCTTCAATAGCATAACAATTCTTATCGTATTATTCTTTGTTTGCCTAAAAGGAGAAACCGCATAAAGAACTCGACAAATGCAATCCATGGTGGAGGGTATAAAAGATTCGGACCGGCCGAACTTATTTATTGTTGCTGTTGTACACCAAATTTCAGGGCAATATTATGTTGTTGTTGTTGATTATTTTCTGATCCACCTGATGCTGATGTTGATAATCAAAAGTAGAAAATTTTTTTTCTGGCTACAACAAAATTAAAATCATAGTTAAACATAATAAAGCATAGGTAGACAGATAGATGAGGAAAAAAAGTTAAATTTTTGTGCGATATCAAATCCCAAAATGAAATTTGAATATGCCATGACCCAGGGGCAAAAACGCAACTGAAACCGAACTCATCAAATATTCTGCTCAATAACAATGAAATGATTTGGAGGTACAATAAAAGGCTAAAACAGCACCATAGACAGACAGATGGACAGACAGTCAAATCGTTTTTATTCGCAGATCTCTCGAAATGTCGTCTTGTCTATGACATTTGTAGCTGCTAAGGCATTACAATGTGAGGCTAAAGGCATGAAAACTATTGTTGATGATATTGAAAATTTGGTGAACACGCGAAATTGAGATCAATGATCTCCATACAACGGAGCTTAGACAATGACAACGGCGACTACGATGATGAAGAAGAAGAAGAGGACAGTGGCCGCCGGCCTAGGTTTGTAGGATGGAGTTGCTGAAGATGATGATGTTTTGTGTGATGATTTGCATATGAGTCCCCTTTCAGGTTAATCGCCTAAAGATGATGTATGCCATGAAAGATGGAAAACATAACACACAGCACACATTAAAACAGTTCAAACACGCATTGTACACCACCAAATGACAGCCGATTCTTGTAGCGTGTCCACCACCATCACCAACCCATATGGCTGGAAGCTATTTTCGTTTTTTCTCCCCGTCCATCTCCGTTTTAATTTTTCTTTTCTTAGTGGTTAGCACAAAGAAAGGAAAGGAGGAAAAAAAAACAAGTAAAAAGGCGTTAAGTTCGGCCGGGCCGAACTTTGGATACCCACCACCTCGGATATATATGTAAACCATCTTTCATCAAAATTCGGTGAAAATTGCATACCTTATACTCATATACCTCATACCGATCTGAACTATATACGACACGGGTGTCGAAAAGCCGAATATAAGTCACTGTGTCAAATTTTTGGGGCCAAGACTTTAAATCGAGATATCGGTCTACATGGCAGCTATATCCAAATCTGGACCGATTTGGGCCAAGTTGCATAAAAATGCCGAAGAGCCTAACACAAAGCACTGTACCAAATTTCGGCGAAATCGGACAATAAATGCCTCTTTTATGGGCCCTAAACCTTAAATCCAGAGATCGGTCTATATGGCAGCTATATTCAAATCTGGACCGATCTGCGCAAAATTGAAGAAGGACGTCGAAGAGCCTAACCAAACTCACTGTCTCAAATTTCAGCGACATCGGACAATAAATGCGTCTTTTATGGCCCCAAAACCTAAAACCTAGATATCGGTCTATATGGCAGCTATATCCAAATCTGGACCGATCTGTGCGATATTGCAGAAGTATGTCAATGGGCTTAACTTAACTCACTGTTTCAAATTTCGGGGACATGGGGCAATAAATGAGCATTTTATGGGCCCAAAACCATAAATCAGGAAATCGGTCTATATGGCAGCTATACCCAAATTTGAACCGATCTGGACCAAATTGAAGAAGTAGGTCAAAGGGCCTAACACAACTCACTGTGCCAAATTTCAGCAAAATCGGATAATGAATGTGGCTATTATGGGCCTTACACCATAAATCGGAGGATCGATCTATATGGCAGCTATATCCAAATCTGAACCGATCTGAGCCAAATTAACGATGGATGTCGATGGGCCTTACACAATTCACTGCCCCGAATTTCATCAAAATCGGGTAATAAATGTGGCTTTTGTGGGCCTAAGACCCCAAACCGGAGGATCAGTCTATATGGCAGCTATATCCAAATCTGGACCGATATGGGCCAATTTAACGAAGGATGTCGACGGGCCTTACACAATTCACTGTCCCGAATTTCATCAAAATCGGGTAATAAATGTGGCTTTTATGGGCCTAAGACCCTAAACCGGAGGATCGGTCTATATGGCAGCTATATCCAAATCTGAACCGATCTGAGCCAAATTAAAGAAAGAAGTTGAAGGGTATAACACAACTCACTGTCCCAAATTTCAGCGAAATCGGACCATAAATGTGGCTTTTATGGGCCTTAGACCCTAAATCGGCGGATTGGTCTATATGGCAGCTATATCCAAATCTGAACCGATCTGAACCAAATTAAAAAGACATGTCAAAGGGTCTAAGACAACTCACTGTCCCAAATTTCAGCAAAATCGGATAATAAATGTGGCTTTTATGGGCCTAAGACCATAAATCGGAGGATCGGTCTATATGGCAGCTATATCCAAATCTGAACCGATCTGAGCCAAATTGGCGAAGGTTGTTGAAGGGCCTGACATAACTCACTCTCCCAAATTTCAGCAAAATCGGATAATAAATATGTATTTTATGGGCCTAAGACCCTAAATCTGAGGATCGGTCTATATGGCAGCTATATCCAAATCTAGACCGATCTGGGCCAAATTGGCGAAGGTTGTTGAAGAGCCTGATACAACTCACTGTCCCAAATTTCAGCAAAATCGGATAATAAATGTGGCTTTTATTGGCCAAAAACCCTAAATCGGCGGATCGGTCTATATGGCAGCTATATCCAAATATGGACCGATCTGAGCCAAATTGGCGAAGGTTGTTGAAGGGCCTGACACAACTCACTGTCCCAAATTTCAGCAAAATCGGATAATAAATGTGGCTTATATTGGCCAAAGACCCTAAATCGGCGGATCGGTCTATATGGGGGCTATATTAAGATATAGTCCGATATAGCCCATCTTCGAACTTAACCTGCTTATGGACCAAAAAAGAATCTGTGCAAAGTTTCAGCTCAATATCTCTATTTTTAAAAACTGTAGCTTGATTTCAACAGACAGACGGACAGACGGACGGACATGTCTAGATCGTCTTAGATTTTTACGCTGATCAAGAATATATATACTTTATAGGGTCGGAAATGGATATTTCGATGTGTTGCAAACGGAATGACAAAATAAATATACCCCCATCCTTTGGTGGTGGGTATAAAAACACCATCAAATATGTAAGTATTTGCATATGATTGCCATAGATTAGTAAATATGAGCAAACTGATAAAAAGCCTTTTTTTCTGATGTTGGAGGGGGGAGCTAAAAAGGCAGCCCCCTACTCTCTAGCTGCCCACAGTTGGTGACTGAAGGAATGATGGCTAATAACACCAACACCATCAACCGCCAACGCTATTTTGTAGTTTAGTCGTTTCCAAATTTATGATCAAATCTAAATTTAATACCACACGGCAGCCTCAGCCTCTGTTGCGCATGCGAAATGAGTGATATTAGATTTCAACAACAAGCCCCAGCTTAGATCTGTCTCCCTCTTCAAAACCAATACGAAACGACAACGAAGAAAAAAACCAAAACTGGTTCGTTTGTAAACAGTATTTGTCATATATTGACATTGATTAATTTCATTATAATTAATTTTTTGTTTCATAGTCACAAATTGAACCTCCAGCAGATCTTCTTCTTCTGTTGTTGTTGTTGTTGTTGCTGCTGCTGCTTCCACTAATCAAACTGCTTTGGCTTAAAGAAACTAATTCTGATTGCGAGCCCAGATACAATATAAGAAAGGAATAACTCATTTTTTCTCGATCTCTGGTTAGCTGGAAAAAAAATTAATTATCTATCTAATCTATTTTTATAGACTATGTCATCTTTTGGTAGTTTTTTCTTTGGATTTTTTCATTTTTTTTTCGATTTCTTAAAAAAAGACAGGTTTATGGGTTATTTTGCCTTATCCATACAACTCAGTTTGTTTTTTTTTTTTTCCTAAAAGTCGTCGCCGCACAATTATAAGAACTTTGGCTAATTTTCTAAAGAATTTTTTGAGAAAACAACACCACATTTTAGTTCTGTTTTGAAACAAATAAAACAGCAATCAGCATTGCCTTAGTAATCGATTTATTGTTAATCTTCACACTTGTCACACTGCCACATGTGTTCATATGAATTGCTTTTAATCCATTCTCTGATGTGATTTATCATTGTCATGAACTTTTGAGGGATTAGTGGGAAATTTTCAAAATCAAATTATTTAAAGGTGACGAGTGTTCAGTTTATATAACCAATTGTAAATTATAAGCAGATGCGTGTTTTGGATAAAAACAAAAAGCAAAATCCTAGGGACTTATTGTTAGGCCAAAGAGAACAATTGTAGAAAATTTGAGCTACTAATTTTTGCTCACAACAAGTAAAAAGGCGTTAAGTTCGGCCGCGCCGAACTTTGGATACCCACCACCTCGGGTATGTATGTAAACCACATTTCATCAAAATTCGGTGAAAATTTCATACCTTATGTCCCATATCAGTTATATCAAAATATGTTCCGATTTGGACCAAATACTAATAAGTACACTAGCTATATCTAAAACTAAACCGATCTGAACTATTTTCGACACGGTTGTCGAAAAGCCTAACATAAGTCACTGTGTTAAATTTCAGTGAAATCGGATTGCAAATGCGCCTTTTATGGGGCCAAGACTTTAAATCGAGATATCGGTCTACATGGCAGCTGTATATATCCAAATCTGAATCGATCTGCGCAAAATTGAAGAAGAACTCACTGCCTCAAATTTCAGCCACATCGGACAATAAATGCGTCTTTTATGGCCCCAAAACCTAAAACCTAGATATAGGCCTATAAGGCAGCTATATCCAAATCTGGACCGATCTGTGCCATATTGCAGAAGTATGTCAAGGGGCTTAATTTAACTCACTGTCCCAAATTTCGGCGACATCGGACAATAAATTAGTATTTTATGGGCCCAAAACCATATATCAAGAAATCGGTCTATATGGCAGCTATATCCAAATCTGGACCGATCTAGGCGAAATGGACGGAGGATGTCGGAGGGCCTAACGCAACTCGCTTTCCCGAATTTCAGCAAAATCGGATAATAAATCTGAATTTTATGGGCCTAAGACCCCAAATCGGAGGATCGGTCTATATGGCAGCTATATCCAAATCTGAACCGATCTGAGCCAAATTACCGAGGGATGTCGACGGGCCTTACGCAATTCACTGTTCCGTGCTTCATAAAAATCGGTTAATAAATGTGGCTTTTGTGGGCCTTACACCATAAATCGGAGGATCGATCTATATGGCAGCTATATCCAAATCTGGACCGATCTGAGCCAAATTGACGAAGGAAGTCGAAAGGCCTAACACAACTCACTGTCCCGAATTTCAGCAAAATCGGATAATAAATATGACTTTTATGGGCCTAAGACCCCAAATCGGAGGATCGGTCTATATGGCAGCTATATCCAAATCTGAACCGATCTGAGCCAAATTGACGAAGGAAGTCGAAAAGCCTAACACAACTCACTGTCCCAAATTTCAACAAAATCGGATAATAAATGTGGCTTTTATTGGCCTATGACCCTAAATCGGAGGATCGGTCTATATGGCAGCTATATCCAAATCTGGACCGATCTGAGCCAAATTAAAGCGAGATGTCGAAGGGCCTAACATAACTCACTGTCCCAAATTTCAACAAAATCGGATAATAAATGTGGCTTTTATTGGCCTAAGACCCTAAATCGGCAGATCGATCTCTATGGGGGCTATATCAATATATAGTCTGATATAGCCCATCTTCGAACTTAACCTGTTTATGGACAAAAAAAAGAATCTGTGCAAAGTTTCAGCTCAATATCTCTATTTTTGAAGATTGTAGCGTGATTTCAACAGACAGGCGGACAGACGGACGGACATGTCTAGATCGTCTTAGATTTTTACGCTGATCAAGAATATATATACTTTATAGGGTCGGAAATGGATATTTCGATGTGTTGCAAACGGAATGACAAAATGAATATACCCCCATCCGTCGGTGGTGGGTATAAAAATATCAGCATCGTGCTTTACTTTAATACACCACACCATTTATTTAAATCCCATATTGCCATGGGTTTAAGGGGAGTTTATGGGATGAGGCTTTACCCCGACTCTTGACCCTAATATTGGTAATCAAATTCGTTTTCTAATCTCAAATACCTTTAATTTGAGCCACATATTGCCATGGTCGGTAAATTTGTACTCTTTTTGGGGTGTTTTGGGGAAAGGGCGATGCCCCAAAAACATGGTGCCACATTTGGATATCAGATTGATATTCTACTCCCAAATATCTTTATTTAGGCCCCATATTGCGATGGTCAGTAAAGAATTGCTGTTTGTTTTGGGGAAGGGGTAAACCCCCAGAAAATTCGTCGCTGAAGTGGGTGTCTATTTCATGCTATACTCCCCAACACCTTTCATTTGAGCCCCACACTGACCTGGTCCGTAATAAGTTCGATTTATGTGTGTTTTGGGAAAATAAATCAGCATCGTGCTCTTCTCTCAAATATCAGTTTTAATTTGAACCCCATATTACCATTGGCCTTAAAGTTGGGTATCAAATTCGGTCTTTAATGTCAATTAAACTCCTTACTGCAAAAGTCAGCAAATATGCCCGGTTTGGGATAAGGACCCTAAAAACTATGAACATCGAGCTCCACTCTCTTTAAGACCCCAATTGCCCTATTTGGGGGTTTTAATGGGGGTGGGACTTCACCTAGAGAGTTGGTCCCGAATGTTGACTTCAGATTCGTGGTCTACTCCCAATTACCTTTCATTTGAGACCCGTATTTCCATAGTCGGCAAACATGACCGGCTTGGGGATGTTTTTTAGGAATGGGCGGCCACTCAGAGAGGTGGCCTTGAAAAAATATATATGATTCGTGTTCTACCTAAAAAACCCTCTTATTTGAGCCTCATATTGCAATAGCCAGCAAATACTTCCTATTTGGGTGGTGTTGGGAGGGTGGGGTGGCCCCATAAACACTTTTCCCGAATATTGATATCAGATTCGTGCTTTACTTCCAAAGACCTTTCATTTGAGCCCCATATTGCTATGGTCGTAAATTTTGCCTCCGTTGGGGGATGTTTTTGGGGAGAGGCGGCCCCTCAAACACTTGGTCTCATATTTTGATATCAGATTCGAATTCTACACTCAAAAACCTTTTATTTAAGCCCCATATTACCATGGTCAGGAAATAAGTCCAGTTTGGGGGGTGTTTTGGGGACGGGGTGGACCCCCAGAAACGTAGTCCCACATTTGGATATCAGATTCGTATTCTACTCGTAAATACCTTTCATTTGAGTCCCATATTGCTATGGTCGGTAAATACCTCCGATTTGGAGGTGTTTTGGGGGTTGGGGTGGTCCCCCTAGCACTTGGTCCGACAATTGGATATCAGATACGTTTTCTTATCCTAAATACCTTTCATTTGAGTCCCATATTGTCGTGATTAGTGTAAATATATGTTTGGTAGGTTTTAGGGTGGGGCAGCCAACCTAGGTACCCCATCCAAATTTTTGTTTTTAGGGTACTATATGAGAGCACACAAAATTTCGCTTAAATCGCACCACCCATATCCGAGATCTAGCGTTTCTGAAAATTGAGGTAAGGGGGAGGGTACCCCCCTCCCCCCCCCCTTTAGATATCAAAAAATGTAGTACCCTATTTTCACCACGGGGTCAATATGTACCATCTGTGAAAATTTGAAGAAAATCGGTTCAGCCGTTTCGGAGTCTATAAGGAACACACAAACAAACAAACAAACAAACAAACCTTTAAACAAACACAAATTGATTTTTATACCCTCCACCATAAGATGGGGGTATACTAATTTCGTCATTCTGTTTGTAACTACTCGAAATATTCGTCTGAGACCCCATACAGTATATATATTCTTGATCGTCGTGACATTTTATGTCGATCGAGCCATGTCCGTCCGTCTGTCTGTCTCTCCGTCCGTCCGTCCGTCCGTCCGTCCGCCTGTCTGTCGAAAGCACGCTAACTTCCGAAGGAGTAAAGCTAGCCGCTTTACTCCTTCCTTGGGCCATATCGGTCCAAGTTTAGATATAGCTGTCATATAAACCGATCTTGGGTATTGACTTCTTGAGCCTCTAGAGTGCGCAATTCCTATCCGATTGGAAAGAAATTTCGCACGACTTATTTCGTTATGATATCCAACAACTGTGCTCAGTGTGGTTCAAATCGGTCCATAACCTGATGTAGCTGCCATATAAACCGATCTTGGGTCTTGACTTCTAGAGCCTTTAGAGTGCGCAATTCCTATCCGATTGCGATGCAATTTCCCACGACGTATTTTGTCATGATATCCAACAACTGTGCAAAATATGGTTCAAATCGGTCCATAACCTGATATAGCTGCCATATAAACCGATCTTGGGTCTTGACTTCTAGAGCCTTTAGAGTGCGCAATTCCTATCCGATTGCGATGCAATTTCTCACGACGTGTTTTGTCATGATATCCAACAACTGTGCCAAGAATGGTTCAAATGGGTCTATAACCTGATATAGCTGTCATATAAACTGATCTTGGGTCTTGAGCCTCTAGAGGGTGCAATTCTTATCCGATTTGAATTAATTTTGGCACGACGTGTTTTGTTATGATATCCAACAACTGTGCCAAGTATGGTTCAAATCGGTTCATATCCTGATATAGCTGTCATATAAACCGATCTGGGATCTTGACTTCTTGAGCCTCTAGAGGTCGCAATTATTATCCGATTTGCCTGAAATTTTGTACGACGGATTCTCTCATGACCATCAACATACATGTTTATTATGATCTGAATCGGTCTATAGCCCGATACAGCTCCCATATAAATCGATCTCTCTATTTTACTTCTTGAGTCCCTAAAGGGCGCAATTCTTATTCGTATTGGCTGACATTTTACACAGGTCTCCAACATATAATTTAATTGTGGGACCATATCTTTATATCGCTCTAATAGCAGAGCAAATCTTTTCTTATATCCTTTTGGGAGTAGATTATGAATTTAATATCCACTTTCGGGGCAAAAGGTATGACTTCTTCAATCAAGCACCAAAACCAAAAGTATGAGGTAGATCTAACATCCAAACTTTAATGGGCGGACCCTCCCTACACCCTATTTTCAAAAACGCCTGATCGCGGAGATGGGTGGCGCGATTTAAGCGAAAATTAGTTTGTTTGTAATAACGCGAAAACAGAAATTTGGTTTACAAATGGAAATTTAGGCTAATAATGACCATATTAAGCTCAAATGAAAGGTATTTGAGACTAGAGCACGAATCAGATACAGGGGGGTCCACCTCACCCCCAAAAAAACCCTTATACATGACATACTCACCGACCATAGCAATAGAAGGCTCAAATCTTAGAAATTTGAGAGTAGATGATATCCACAATGAGGCGAAATATCTGAAAGGCCGTAGCAGCATCACCAAACAGGACTTTTTTCCTGATTGTGGCTCATATTAAATAAGAGAGTGAAAGAAGGCTCAGCGGACCGGGCCCTGTCCAGCTAGTGTAAATTGAAGTTAAGACCTCTAGCAACTCTGAGTCAATGCGGTGCAGTCCCATCCTCAGAATTACCTTCAGCATACTTAAGTTTTCTACAAAATGGAGTTTTAACAATTTTTTGCTAGCATTCAAGATAAAATGTCATGCATGATATTTTGTCAAAACGTCCTTTTTGATCCTGTGATATTCATTTTAAAATATTTTCTTGTGCCAACTAGCCTTGCGCTTGTCCCTTGATAATTATTCCTCTAATTCATTGTTTGTTCTTGATTTTTACAAATTTACATTTTCGCAAACTATGTGAGAATGTTGAAAAAAGTGCAACACTGAGAACACTCCAGGGATTACAAATGAAAACAAATACCAAAAAAGAAGGGATGCCTATGGTAAAGATAATTGATTATTTGTTTGCCAATAAAACATTTAAACTGGAAATTTGCCAAATCATGTTGAACAAAGAACAATTCAGAAAACGAGAAAGGAAAGTAGACAAAAATGGGAACCAAAGCATACCAGGAGTACTGAGCAACAAAGTCACATACAATTAGAAGGCTTTAAAATGTAAAGCGAGTTTAAAATTCCTGCAAAAATGGCAAACATTTCTAGAGGGAGTATAACTGGACAACAAACATATGCCAAATATTTCCCGGCACAAAAATTATTATTTCCCAAAAGAAAAAAGGGCATTGCTTTCACATGCCAGATATTTGTAAAGGATAATCTTAGGATTTAAAAAAAAAAAAAAAAAAACGAAAGCATGACAAAACAACCATAGAAGGGTTTGAGTTCTGAAAATGTATAGAGAGGCGTTGATTTGCTAAATGTCATAGGTACGAATATGCTGGTCATTGGTGCAACAAGCCAATCGAGTTATTTTGCATAAAGACCAAAAGAAATTAAAGCATGCAAATTTTGTCAAAGAAATACCTCTTTAAAATGGGAATGGCAGAACACATAGACCACAGCCAGAAACCTCAAAAACCACAGTGTGGTTAGTTGTTACAAGGAATAACCACACAGCATGTTAAATAGGGGCTAGTAACTTTGCCTGAAGGGCCCACATAACGGTAGCGTAACACATTAATGGGTTTAAACACCTCTTTCTTCCAAGATGCTTCCATTTGGTCCTTATCTCTATACATTTTACCTGTGGCAAAAGTGGGTGTTGCTTGTCCCTTCAACTTCTCCAATGAATGACGTTTTACTTCTTTGAGGCTTCTAAGTGTGTGTGTGTGTGTGTGTGTGTGTGTGTGTGACTTTGTTGATATCCTGTTTCTTGGTTTGGCTTTTCTTGCTTTTCTCCTCCTATTCTCTGTTTGTTTTCTTAATCCTTTCTGTTTGCCCTGGCATCTTAGCAAAAGTCAAAAAGGGTTAATCTATGATAATAACGACTTGCGGGTTTTTTGCTTTTGGGTTTTGTCGCACATTAGCTACGGTTAAGCCTTTTATTTCCTTTTCACCATTGCATGTTGTACAAAACAAAATTGGATTAACTTTTGCACAAACAGTAAAAAGTCAAGCTGAAATGTCTTATAAAACATTTGACAAGCAGGATTACAACTGTACTTTGGCCTTAAGGAAAATGTCGTAAATTTCGACAGACGAGGTGCAATTGTATGAAAATGTTAAAAGGATTTTAAATGGTGTAATATTTGAGACATTCTAAAGGGTTAAGTAAGTGAAGAATACTAATTATTATAATCCTAGGCAAATGCGAATAGTTTTTCTTTCGTAATAACCAAATGGATAGCAACTTGCTCCCGGCATGATTGTACAAAATAAGTTAAACTAGTAAAAGGGCATTAAGTTCGGCCAGACCGAACTTTGGATAACCACCACCACGGAAATGTATATTAACAACTTTCGTCATAATACGGTGAAACATGCATCATTTATGAACCCATACCAGCAAACATCTATATATAGTTCGATCTCCACCAGGCTATATAAGAGTCTAACACAACTCATTGCAACAAATTCATCGGTTAAAAAAATGTATCTTTTATAAGCCTAAGAACTGAAATCGGGAGATCGGTATAATTATAAACCAGCTGTATCCATCTGAACCATTTTAACTGTATCAAATATCAGCGAAATGGAGTAATAAAAGTGCTACAATTGTTCCAAGAACTTCAATCGAGAAATCGGTATACATATATTATATCTCTGTCCCAAATTTCAGGAAAATCGAATAATAAATGTAGCTTTTATGGGCCTAAGACCATAAATCGGAGGATCGGTCTATATGGCAGCTATATCCAAATCTGAACCGATCTGAGCCACATTGACGGAGAATGTCAAAGGGCCTAAGACAACTCACTGTCCTGAATTTCAGCAAAATCGAATAATAAATGTGGCTTTTATGGACATAAGACCCTTAATCGGAGGATCGGTCTATATGGCAGCTATATCCAAATCTGAACCAATCTGGGCCAAATTGACGGAGGACGTCAAAGGGCCTAAGACAACTCACTGTCCTGAATTTCAGCAAAATCGGGTATAAATGTAGCTTTTATGGGCCTATGATCCTTAATCTGAGGATCGGTCTATATGGCAGCTATATCCAAATCTGGACCGATCTGAGGCAAATTGACGGAGGATGTCGAAAGGCCTAACACAACTCACTGTCCCAAATTTCAGCAAAATCGGATAACAAATGTAGCTTTTATGGTCCCAAAACCTAAAACAGAGAGATCGGTCTATATGGCAGCTATATCCAAATCTGGACCGATCTGTGCCATAATACAGAAGTATGTCAAGTGGCTTAACTTAATTCACTGTCCCAAAATTTGGCGAAATGGGACAATAAATGCGCCTTTTATGGGCCTAAGACCCTTTATCGGAGGATCGGTCTATATGGCAGCTATATCCTAATCTGGACCGATCTGAGCCAAACCGACGAAGGATGTTGAAGAGCTTAAGGCAACTCACTGTCCTAAATTTCAGCAAAATCGAATAATAAATGTAGCTTTTATGGGCTTAAGACCATAAATCGGAGGATCGGTCTACATCGCAGCTATATCCAAATCTGAACCGATCTGAGCCAAATTAAAGAAAGAAGTCGAAGGGCATAACACAACTCACTGTCCCAAATTTCAGCAAAATCGAATAATAAATGTGGCTTTTATGGGCATAAGACCCTAAATCGGCGGATCGGTCTATATGGCAGCTATATTTAAATCAGAACCGATGTGGACCAAATTGAACAAAGATGTCGAAGGGTCTAACACAACTCACTGTCCCAAATTTCAGCAAAATGGGACAACAAATGTGGCTTTTATGGGCCTAACACCATAAATCGGAGGATCGGTCTATATGGCAGCTATATCCAAATCTGGACCGATCTGGACCAAATTGACGAAAGATATCGATGGGCCTTATGCAATTCACTGTCCTGAGTTTTATCAAAATCGCATAATAAATGTGGGTTTTTGTGGGCCTTAGACCCTAAACCGGAGGATCGGTCTATATGGCAGCTATATCCAAATCTGAACCGATCTGGGCCAAATTGACGAAGCATATCGAAGGGCCTAACACAACTCACTGACCTAAATTTCAGCAAAATCGGATAATAAATACGCCTTTTATGGGCCTAAGACCCTAAATCGGTGGATCGGTCTATATGGGGGCTATATCAAAATTTAATCCGATACAGCTCATCTTCGAAATTAACCTACTTATGGACAAAAAAAAGAGTCTGTGCAAAATTTCAGCTCAATATCTCTATTTTTAAAGACTGTAGCGTGATTTCAACAGACAGACGGACGGACATGTCTAGATCGTCTTAGATTTTTACGCTGATCAAGAATATATATACTTTATAGGGTCGGAAATGGATATTCCGATGTGTTGCAAACGGAATGACAAAATGAATATACCCCCATCCTTCGGTGGTGGGTATAAAAAGGATATAAGAAAAGAATTGCTCTGCTGTTAGAGCGATTTCAAGATATGGTCAGGTTTGGACCACAATTAAATTATATGTTGGAGACCTGTGTAAAATGTCAGCCAATTCGAATAAGAATTGCACCCTTTGGGGGCTCAAGAAGTAAAATAGAAAGAACGATTTATATGGGATCTGTATCGGGATATAGACCGATTCAGAATATAGTAAACACGTTTGTTGATGGTCATGAGAGGATCCGTCGTACAAAATTTCAGGCATATGGGATAATAATTGCGACCTCTAGGGGTCAAGAAGTCAAGATCCCAGATCGGTTTATATGACAGCTATATCAGGTTATTAACCGATTTAAACCTTATTTGACACAGTTGTTGAAAGTAAAAATAAAATACGTCATGCAAAATTTCAGCCAAATCGGATAAGAATTGCGCCCTCTAGAAGCTCAAAAAGTCAAGTCCCCAGATCTGTTTATATGACAGCTATATCAGGTTATAGACCGATTTGAACCATACTTGGCACAGTGTTTGGATATCATAACAAAATACTACGTGCAAAATTTCATTCCAATCGGATAAGAGGCTCAAGAAGTCAAGACCCAATATCGGTTTATATGGCAGCTATATCAGTTTATAGACCGATTTGAACCATACATGGCACAGTTGTTGGATATCATAACAAAACACGTCGTGCAAAATTTCATCCCAATCGGATAAGAATTGCGCCCTCTAGAGGCTCAAGAAGTCAAGACCCCAGATCGGTTTATATGGCAGCTATATCAAAACATGGACCGAAATGGCCCATTTACAATACCAACTGACCTACACTAATAGCAAGTATTTGTGCAAAATTTCAAGCGGCTAGCTTTACTCCTTCGGAAGTTAGCGTGCTTTCGACAGACAGACGGACGGACATACGGACGGACATGGCTAGATCGACATTAAATGTCACGATGATCAAGAATATATATACTTTATGGTATCTCAGACGTATATTTCGAGTAGCTACAAACAGAATGACGAAATTAGTATACCCCCCATCCTATGGTGGAGGGTATAAAAACAAAACTTCTAACTACTGTTCTATGACTGCCAGAGCGTGACACACGCACAGAAGGTATTCTATAGTATCTTCTTCTTCGATGTCCTCACAGCTTTTGCCAACCACCAGTCTGTCAGAATTTTTTCTGATCAGGCAGTGACCTGTCACGACGGACGCAATGACTGTTTGTTCTAGCCAGTGACAGCAAAGCGGTAGACCTCTTCCAGTCTAGATTAGGCCACATAGTTTTAGAATGCTCACAGCCCCCTCTTTGCGACCATCTCTATTTGTTGCCCTTCGGGCCTGGTATTAAAAATGTAGCTTACATGTCGCTAGAGGCATATCCCGTTTCCCTGGAATGTGTTAGGTAGTTCCTAGTCTTGCAAGCTCGTCCGCTTTACAATTCCCTGGGAAATCTCTGTGACCCGGCACCTAGAACAGGTGAATTTTGTACTGTTCAGCCATCTAGTTGAGAGATCTGCGACGGTCGAGGGCGGTTTTTGTGTTCAGAAATACTTTCTCCGGAGATTTAATGGCTGGCTGGCTGTCTGAGAAGATATTTACGCCATCGTCGTTATGACATTATATCTTAGCCATTTCACCACTTTCTTAACTGCAAGGATCTCCGCTTGATACACACTGCTGTGGTCGGGTAACCTATAATATGGGACCTGTTCAAGATCTTTAGAGTACTCCCCAAAGCCCACCTGGTCGTCTCGTTTGAAACCATTCACATAGAAGTCCATGTAACTTCTATTACCAGGGATATCGTAGTTCCAATCGGTTCTATCAGGAATAGTGGTACAGAACTTTTTATCAAAATTGGCTCAGGTAGGGTGTAATCCACACTGCCTGGAACATCTGATATTATATCAAGGATAACACAGTGTCCAAAAGGAAAACTTCCTTAGCACCACGACAGTGGTGGCAGCAATTTGACTATCCACAATGTCCAGAGGCCTTATATGTAGCAATAATTTCAGTGCATCAGATGGTGTCGTCCTCAGTGGGACTGTGATGCACAAACAGGTCATCCTTTGGATCCGGTTGAGCATTGAACAGTAGGTGGACTTTCGAAGCGCCGTCCACCAGACAACAACACCATAGCATTATAGGTCTGACAACTGCAGTATATACTCAATTAATGACGCCCGGTTTAAACCTGCCTTTCTTGCTCTATCCAAAATGTTGGATTTGAAGTTCAAAACACCCAGGTATTTTGAGCTTTCTGTTAACGGAACATTCTCTCCTCCCAAGGAGACAGGTGCTACTGTAGGCAACTTGTAAATCCTATTAAAAATAACTACTTCTGTCTTGCACGGATTTACACCTAGCTCATTTCGCTGTTGCACTTATGTCCCTTAAGAATATCTTTTAGAGTGTTCGAAAACTTTCCCTTGACTGCAATTGCCACGTCTTCGGTATACGCAACCACTTTTGCACCTTTTTCTTCCATAGACAATAATATATTGTTAATGGCTATATTCCAAAGTAAAGAAGACAGTACACCTCGTTGAGGTATTCCTCTGCAGATCCATCTTTTTAGATCCACAGATCCCAAGCCTACCGTAATGCATCTTTTATTGTAGAAAGTAAGTTATCAATAGATTACGGTAGTTGATTCCTAGAAACTCCAAATCCTTCATGATTGACGTTGGTTTAACTTTTTTTGGAAGCACTTTCAATAACAAGAAATGTTACCATTTTATATTTCTTGACAGCGTGAGAACCCTCTATGTAGCCGACTAGGTAGTGCTGGGCTGTTTCAGTGGATTAGCCTTTACTATATGCATGCTGTTACCGTGGCAGGGCGATCTCCAGGGATCTTTGCCTTAAGATATGTTTCTATAAACCTCTCAAGAGTTTTCAGCATTAAGGATGACAGACTAATAGGACGAAAATCTTTCGCCTTCGTGTGGTAAGGTTTTCCTGCTTCTTATCGTCCAAAGGATTTTTGGCTCAATTCCCTAATAACCTTCGACAAATGCATACCTGCGACAACCTTTTCTGTCGCCACGTTGTCCGTTGAGGATTTTCGGGAAATGTGTATCAACTAGTGGTTCTAGTGTTTCCTCGCCAGACATTGTCCATACATTCTCTGACTTTTGAATAAACCCCACTGTAAAAGGTCTCGAGGACAGAATCTTCCGTAGCCCAGATGTACCCTCCACGGAGCTGCAGAATTCTACCCAGTATTTTTCCTGAGCCTTTCTCAACTCAGCCTTATAGATGTCCCAATCGTGTGGTGCTCTTGTGGCTTTTGCTCTGTTGAAGAGTTTTCTGCAGTCCTTCCTTAGACCAACCAGCTCTGGGATCCACCATGGCGGTCGCTGTTTGCCCCCTTGGCTTGGCACAAGGACATGCTGACTTAAGCTAGTCATTCAGGGCCTTCGTGATCCGCTTGACCATTATGTCTATATCCTGAGCAGTTGCCACTTCCTTTTCTGGTCTAGAAGGGGATGGATGTGCAGAATTTGTGCCGAAATTTATCCCAATCCGCCTCTCTTCTGTTTAGCCGAGGGACCACTCCTACAGTATTTTCTCCAAGGCTGAAACTAAAATAACGAAGATCAGAGAAGCTGTGGTCATCCAACTCTTCCCAGCTTATATCTTCTGAATGTAAGATCTAGTACCTTCTGCCTGTTCCTGATAATAAAGGTCGGTTTATCCCCTTTATTAGAAATCACCAGATTGCAACTTTTAATATATTTGATGAGCAGCTCACCGCTTTCGTTGACATCCGAACTTCCCCTTATCTGGTGATGTGCATTAGCATCACTTCCTACAAAGAGTCTCTCCTTCCCTGCAGAAGCGGCTTCAACCAGCAACTTAAGGTTTGAAAGCGCCATCTCTGAATCGTGAGCCATATATAGGGAAGCCAGCCAGTAATGAGACTTGTTTATTTCAAGGCTGGCTACCACAGAATCTTCTGTGCTTAGCGACGGAAGAAGAAAAAACATTTAGACTACTTTTTGCAAGAATACAGGGTCCCATTTCCTGTGCTCTAGAGTAGTTTAAATCCCAGAATTCTTAGTCCACGAATCATTTCTCTACACACCAATGGTTCCTGGATTAGAACCACGTCAAATAACCCCTCCCATCAGCAGGACCTTTAGACCCATTACCCCCGTATAACTAATAGTCCCTACGTGTTTTGTAATATACTCTGCCAATTTTTATTAATTATCAATTATCAAAAATCAACAATTTCGAATTATGAAATGTATGCAATTTCATTAATAAAATCAAACTCCTTTCATTCGAGATGACATAAAATGCGAGGCTTGTGTAACAACAAGCATAAGCAACTTTTCAAAAACTCCATGTAGATAAAAGACAAGTTATCATTAACATGTTAGCGTACAACAACGTATATAACAAACATATTTTGAAGTAAAATAGAAGAAATACACTGTCATTACAATGATAGTGATTATAAAAATTTTCAATAACAACTGGCGACAGAGACATATGAATTTCCCAACACCCACCTATCAAATACCCATAAAACTCTCTACATCCCCCACCATTACATCTGCAGGCATCTTCTTCAATTAATAACAAAGTTTTAGTACATTCATCCATTTGGCTTTTTTTTTGGTAATTTAGCGTTTTGCTAATTATAACAAAAACAAACTGGACGCTACAAAAGACCAGTTATTCAGTGCATTTGAAAAAAAAAATACGTTGAAAACAATTTCAAATTGTTAGATTTACAGTATGACTAGAATAGGCCACGCCTTTCTCCGATAGCCTCGCTGATCATCATCTTTAGATCAGTTGGCGCAACAAAAACACCTCTCAAACTAATGTTGTTCAATATACAACAATCCCAACGATATGGGTAACATATGCTGTTATTATCGCCCGACTCTCTGGCTGTTTGGAGTAGTTATCGCTTTTTTTTTTGTTTTGAAACGCCAATGTATTGGCGTTAGGCTCTCAAACGTCATTTTACCGTCGCCAGAAATGATTGCTCTGCATTGGTCAATCGAATGATAACATATGAATGCTACACACAGCCATACAAGCCAGACAAGCGGTTAACGAACACACACACTCTTACCAAATGATACTCGCAAATAAACAATAACAACATTGCCGGTTCCAAAAAAAAAAAAAAACACATATCAAATTCCATATGGTTGTAAGTAAGAGATGGCATTATATGATATAAGGTCTTAACGATTTAGTTCAACCATTTTCTATCTCTGTTGCTCACATGCACCGTTTACTTTGAAATTGTATTATAACAATTGTTGTTGTATTCAACATTTACTGGTGGTATAATGTGCTAAAAAAGAGCACAACGGTGTTGTTGATCTGACTTTGCTCAGTCAAACTCTTGCGCTCTCACCCATACCAATACACGCACTCTAATCTCTTTTCACCTTCAGGTATGCTCTGAAACTCACTCATTCGAATGCTCAATTTTTCTCACTCTCCAGGTGTTCTGGTTATAACGGTGCCCTGTTAAATTTTGATTGCACCAATCATAAACAGTAGAATTAATGAATGAATATCATCAAATGGCTATGTATTATAGATTACTACTACGACAATGGAAAGGAGAGCAGAGCTAGTTGAGGGAGAGAGAGAGAGAGAGGCTTGACAATGGTAGAGTTTAAATAGCAGAGAAAAGTAAGATATATGAGAAATAAAAGCCAAAACTAACCGTGTTATCATTTTTATGGAAAAATGTCGTCTTTATTTAAGATTACCGATAACATTGGTAAAGAGAATTTATGGTTGGAATGCTAAGAGTATTTTTCAATTAACAGCATGAGTCAGCTAGATGGTATTTATAACATTGAATGTTAACTTTGGTTTTTACAATAGTTAAAAACAAAAAATATGAGAGTGTTACAGAATATGTGATTTAATAATTTGATTGGTGTTAACTTGGTGGATGGATCTACGACTTTGTTCATTAAATTTAAAAAATAATTTTTGTTATTGAGAATTATAAGAAATATATATTTTAGGAGGCCACCTGGCACAGAGGTTAGTTAGCATATCCGTCTATGACGCCGGTCACCTGGTTCCAATCCCCGCGTGAACATCAGAAAATTTTTCAGAGGTGTTTATGCCCTTACAAATGCTGGTTACATTTGTGAGGTATCCTGCCATTATAATTTTTTTCTATCAATTGGTTTCGCTATGCGGCACGCCGCACGGACTCGGCATGAAAAAGGAGGCCCCTTATCATTGAGCTTAAACTTTAATCGGACTGCACTCATTGATAAGGGAGATGTATCCCCTGTTTCTAAATGGAATATTTATGGGAAATTTAGAAGAAATGTACCACCATAGGATGGAGGTATATTAATCTAGTCACACCGTTTGTAACACCTAGAAATATTGATCTAGGACTACATATAGTATATATATTCATAACCCTATCGAAGTCCGACTGTCGAAATCACGATAGCGGTCGAATGCGTAGAGCTAGCCGCCGTCGTTTAGAATTATCGGAACTATATAACAATTATCTAATGAATGGTCTATGTGAACGGTGTACGAGTCAAATATCCAGACCCTACTCCATAAAATATAAACAAAAATAGTTTGAAATTAAAACAAGTAAAAGAGCATTAAGTACGGCCGGGTCGAACTTTGGAGACCCACCACCTCGGGTATATATGTAAATCCCGTCACAATCCGGTGAAAATTGGCATGGACATTAAGTGGTCTAACATATATGTCACTGTTCAATTTTGTAGAACAAAATATTGGTATTTTTGGCAGCTATATCCAAATATATGCCGATCTGAACCGTATAGGACACGGATGATGAAAAGCCTTACATAAGTCACTGCGTCAAATTTCAACGAAATCGTACAACAAATGCGCCATTTATGGGCCTAAGACCTTAAATCGAGAGATGGCAGCTATATCTAAATAAAGTCCGATCAGAACCATATTAAGGTCGGATGTTGGGAGGCCTAAATCTACTCAGTGTTACAAATTTCAGCTAAATCGGATCAAAAAGAAACTTTTGGGAGTTTCAGACCCTTTATCGTAAGATCGGTCTATACGGCAGCTATATCTAAATCGGTCAACAAATACGCCATTTATCGGCCCAAGACCTTAAATCGAGAGATGGCAGCTATATCAAAATATAGACCGATCAACACCATATTAAGGTCGGATGTTGGGAGCATTAAAACTACTCAATATTACAAATGTCAGCTAAATCGGATAAAAAATAAAACTTTTATCAGCTTCAGACCCTTTATCGGGAGATCGGTTTATATGGCTGCTATATCTAAATATAGTCTGATCAGAACCATATTTAAGTGAGATGTCGAAAGCCTTAAAATAACCACTGTTTCAAATTTCAGTGAAATCGGGTAATAAATAAAGTTTTAATGGGCTTCAGACCCTTTATCGGCAGATCGGTCTATATTACAGCTATATCTAAATATAGACCAGACTGATCCATATTTTGATCCTAGGTTAAGAGACCTAAAACTACTCAATGTTTTAAATTTTAGTGAAATCGGGTAATAAACAAAGCTTTTATGGGCTTCTTACCTTGTATCGGGAGATCGTATTATAGGGCAGCTATATCTAAATATAGTCCGATCTGAACCATATTTAAGTCAGATGTCGAAAGTCATAAAATAACACACTGTTTTAAATTTCAGCGAAATTGGATAAAAAATAAAGCATTTATTTTTTTAATCGGCAGATCAGTCTATATAGCAGCTATATCCAAATATGGTTCGCTTTGGCCCGTTCAAGAACTTAAACAGCGTGCATCAAAAATACGTATTTTGAAGGCTGTAGAGTGATTACAAAAGACGGACAGACACACGGACATCGTTAAATCGTCTTAGAATTTTGAGACGATATATTGGGTTGCCCAAAAAGTAATTGCGGATTTTTCATATAGTCGGCGTTGACAAATTTTTTCACAGCTTGTGACTCTGTACTTGCATTCTTTCTTCTGTCAGGTATCAGCTGTTACTTTTAGATTGCTTTAGAAAAAAAGTGTAAAAATGCATTTACTTTCTTTTAAAAAATCCGCAATTACTTTTTGGGCAACCCAAAATATATACTTTGTAGGGTGGGTATAAAAAAATAAGTAAAATCGTGCTAAGTCCAGCCGGCCCGAATCTTGGGATCTCATCAACATGGATTCTGTTAAAATTTGGGAGCTATATCTGGTTATAGGCCGATTTGAACCATACCGAGCACAGTTGTTGGACCGCTAGTTCGACCGGACCGGACATGGCTAGTTCGACTCAGAATGTCGAGACGATCAAGATAATACAATATATACTTTGTGGGTTCTAGATCAATATTTCGAGGTGTTACAAACGGAATGGCTACATTAGTATACCCCCATCCTATGGTGGTGGGTTCGCCCAGGCCGGATCTTAGGAACCCACCACCACGGATTCTGCTAAAAAACACATGTAGGACCTGTTTTTCTTTGAAAATGTTGTATCCTGTGTGGAATTTTTGTGACATGATTTTGAAAGTAGATAACAACTACACTAAACAAATCAATTAGTGTGGATCTGAAATGAACCCTAAGCCTAGAATATTTGCATCCTCTGGGCTGCAGCTTAAATTCTTTAAGAGAATGTATTTTCTAATAGACTTTGATGTGTACGAAGTGCACCGGGCCAGCATGTATGATGCAAATTTGCCCATGGGAGAAGTTTTTTGTATGGCTTCTCCGGATGGCGTAGTACATCACAATTGTCGTTATCATTAGGAGGGGAAAACTAACGCAAAAAAATGTTTTCTGATCTTCTCGCCAAAGTGTAAAAAAAGAATTTTTCAAAAATAATAATTAGACAGTCATCTATCAAGTAAAATAAGAATTAATCAGCAATCAAAATTTGAAACGTTCTTGATCATGTCCCTTAGTAAATAGGAAATTTAATTTAAAGATAGCATCTTTATTTTAATGTTTTGGTTCTTTGTCTCGTTTTTATTGCTTAAATCCTACGAACAAAGAAAAATCTTAGAATTTGGGCCAACCTTTTTTTTTTCAGCGCGGACATGCAAACTTCTGTTCTATAGTGGTCGCCGAAGGGAACAGAAAATCATAAATCAAAAAATATTTCTTGACTAAAACAATTTAATTCAGTATAATATAAGAAATGTAATTTAATAACTCAAGTTTTTTTCATTTCCATTAAAACTAAAAAAAAAAAATAATAATAATATATTGTGATGATGCAAACTATTTATACATTATAAGTAGTGTATTTTTGTGTGTATGCATGTATGTAAGCATATTTTTATTTATTTAATTAATATTCGATTTATTAATTAATTTTTTTAATCGATTTTTTCCTCATTAATGCTTACATGCATGAAATTTGCGTTGCATATGCCCACAAAATATTAAGGCATTATAACACACCAAAAGACTTGAGCGACACAGCTACCAAAAGGCTTTAGCAACAATGTAAACGCCTTAACATACAAAAGACTTAAGACACATGCTGGGCTGGCAATGTTACCCATGTAACAGCTGCTACAAATCCATGTAAGCAAATTAACACAGAGGTAAAGAGAATTTTGAAGACTCTTTGAGGCTGTTAGCTCTAACATATCACTGTTAACCTTCTAAAATTCTCTTAATTTTAAAATAACATTTCTTAACTAGGTACTGTTAATTAACATTTTAAAGCACCCGTCTCTAAGAGAGAGAGAGAGAGCTGGTTAGTTATTGATCTTCTCCTTTGCATTGGTATTGGTGAGGAGCATCTTCATATTTTTTTTTCTATCTTTGAGCTGCTGTAGGAATTTTAATTTGTGTTAGCATGGAGAGCGCCAACAGCTTCTCTAACATCTAAGAGGCTAGAGAATGTATTGGCTATCATGGCTCACATTGTATTTTTGGTGGATTTCTACAATTGCAACAATAACAACAATATGAATAACAGCAATAATAATGACAAAACATAGTAGTAGTGTAGAGTAGTCGAGTACTCTAGACCAGGTTGAGTGCTATAGAGCGCAGAGTAGAATCATCCGCCGCCTTAAGAATCGAGAGCCGAGCATCTGTTCATTGTATCTTGGCATTTTTCGCCTGCTGTCTGTTGGTTGTTATTGTCATCAACATCATAGTCGTCATTTGCCAGGGGATCGATCTCTCATGTGGCGGTGTTTGTTGTTTCACTTTATGTGTCTGGCTGTCGTCCATATGTTCGTTCGTCCGTCCATACGTCCATTTGCTTGACTGCTTTTGTGTGAGCTGTTACTGGTGGTGCTGGTGCTGTGTCTGTGTGCTCGTGCGCCTGTGTTTGTTTTTTTTTTTTCGGTGTATTGAAGGCATTTTGCAGAACTGTTTAACATCACAGTCAGTCTTTAGTGGTACTTCGCGCTTCTTGCTGGTGCATGTACCTACGTTCGCTTACGTACCAAAACCAACCACATCCAACCCGAAATTTGAACCAAAACCCAAATCTACGACATTTTTTCTTTGCCGATACGTTGTCCGTATGCTCGCTCGTAGGTCGTCGTTGTCGTGAGCTTCGTTTCAACTTTTGTTGTTTTGTTTTGTTGTTATTTTGGTTTTTGCCAGGCTATCTCGACATCGTAGTTTGAATGTTTGGTGCGTTAAACGTTCGAACGCCGACTAAACAACGTACCGTACCGCACACACTAAACGCTCGAACGATCGATGTTTTTTAATGTACGCTGCAGTAGAGCCCACAAACAAAAAAAAAAAAAAAATAAACGCCGTCGCTCATACGTGAACACGTGAATGTGGTCGGGGTAAAGCGTAGAACGCCAATATACAGCCAAAAGTTGAGTTAAGTAAAATGTAATTTCATTTGGGTGGTGTATTTTGACAACAACAACTACTACTACAACAACAACAAGAAAGAAAAGCAGCAACAACTACTAACACAGCAATATACGCACGTGCGTTAGAGATAATTAGCGGTGGTATATAATAAAAAAAAAAATACAAAAACTTAAGAAAAAAATTTAAAAAAAAAAATTACACAAGTAATTAAAAAAAAATATATTAAAAGATTAAAATAAATATATATAAAAATTTTTCAATATATTTTGTTTCCATTGTGAGCTGTCCCCTTAAAAGTGCTCTAAAGCTGAACATTTAATACAACAAAATCGGCTGAGAGGCTTAAAAATCAAACAAAATAGTCCGAATGTGACAACAAAAACAAACACAAACGACTTTTCACACTTCCATAAAAATCTTTTAACTCAACCCAACTCACATAACCGTAACCACAGAACAGCAACAAGAGCAACAACAAAAATCTACCACCTTTGCAAAACCTAATGAGTGGCAAGAAAAAAAATTTTTTTTTTTTTCAAATATCAGCCAATACAAACATTCCATAGGCCATAAAGGTGTGGTCTTCGTTTCATTTTTTTTTTTGTTCACTCAATGAGATGAAATTACTCTGCAGCCGTGTAAATACTTTGAAATTTTATTGTAAAATTAACAGATCAATATTTAAGTTGTGTAAAATAAAACAAAACAATTCAACTCAATAAACAAAGGAGATTAGAGCAGTTGAGCAACAATTTTAATTTTTATTTCATACTTGAAACGCAATAATCCGGAAAACACCAACACTTAAGCTTAACCTACACGCTTGGTGTCTATCGAGGCGTGTCATTAAAGCAATTGTCAACTCAGCACGAAATTAATCAACAATATTTGTAAAAAAGAAAGACAAAAAAAAAACAAAGAATTGAAAAGAAAATCGGAAAAAATCGAATTGTAAAGAAATTCAACTAAAGTTCAAAAAGTTGTTGAAAAAAATCTCTCCAAAGATCAATAAATAATTTTTTCCATAACCGTAGAAAAGAACAGCCTAAATCTGGATTTTCATCAGGAAAGGTAAGAGAAGCGATTTTATTGGATTTTTTAATGTCTAGTTTTTTTTTATTTTAATTTTTTAACCTTCGTCCAAACTCAACCGTGTGGGATGTTCAATTTTCCAACATCAATAATTTAGCGAATTTGTATGAAATCAAAAATCGGTTTGAACTCAGTGACATATACAAAATATTTTAATCCCAGCTTGGAGGGATGCTAATTTAATAATATTCAAAAAAGTTAAGATAACTTGAGTCGTGATCCATAAAATAATGAATCCCATATAATTGGCTTGCCCAAAAAGTAATTGCGGATTTTTTAAAAGAAAGTAAATGCATTTGTAATAAAACTTAGAATGAACTTTAATCAAATATACTTTTTTTTACACTTTTTTTCTAAAGCAAGCTAAAAGTAACAGCTGATAACTGACAGAAGAAAGAATGCAATTACAGAGTCACAAGCTGTGAAAAAATTTGTCAACGCCGACTATATGAAAAATCCGCAATTACTTTTTGGGCAGCCTAATATATACAGATAATTTGTACTTGTGGGATGAATAATGCGTTCCCATATAGCTAAATACGTGCCTTTGCCAAACTTATGTAGTAACTGTTTAAGTGAAGAAGTTGGTTGGCTTGGGGTAATTTTACTTCTTAAGAAAACATACTGGAGGGAGAAAGTGGTTGGAGGGGATGTGGTTTTATGCTGCCTTCTTCAGTTTTTCTTCCCACAAAAATGCAAAACCTTTGGACCTGCGAAGGTTGGCGTTCGTCTTTGAGCCAAAAAACAAAAAAAAAAAAAAAAAAAAAAATGGCATAAGCAAAATTTTCTTGTAATCGGACAACAAATGCTAAATGTACCTTGATTACAAGAATACATGGACAGACTGATAGACGGACATAGCTAAATCGCAACAGGTAGCAATTCTAAGCCAATCAATATTGCGGACAAAATGAAACGTCAAATCAAACACCTCATACAAAATTTTATAAAGATCGAACTAAAAATGTGGCTGCTACAGCCATAATAGGACATATCGGATGAAAGATATATATGGGAGCTATATCTAAAGCTGAACCGATTTTGATGAAATTTTACCAACAAGTTGAAACGTCAAATCAAACAACCCATACAAAATTTTGTAAAGATCGGACTAAAAATGAGGCTGCCATAATAGTCCATATCGGATGATAGATATACGAGGGTTGCCTTTTATATTTCAGGTTTGGACAACCCTTGTGTTGCAATCTGCCAACTGGCAGCTCTATCCTAAAGCTTAACATTTTTGACATACGAGCGCTATTTGTGTTGTTTACAGTAGCATAAAAGATTCATCTCGCTTTAAAGAAATGGAATTAAATGGTGAACATTTTCGTGCGATTATTTTTCACAACTTTCGACGTGGATTAACTCAACAACAGTGCATCGATGAACTTAATTCAGTTTTTGACAATGAAGCTCCATCAAGGACTAGAGTTTATCGATGATTTGGTGAATTCAAACAATGTCGTAGTTCACTCCAAGGCGAACTTCGTGAAGGTCGTCCAAAAACCATTGATGCTGTGCGGCAACTGATATTGCAAGATCGTCATGTGACCCATCGTGAGATTGAGACAACCTTGGGTATTAGTGGGACCAGCATATATTCAATATTGCATTTGACATTTGTTCGCGTTGGATCCCACACAATTTGCCAATCACTCAAAACAAGGCTCGTATCTATTGGTCGAAAGAAATGCTCCAAAAATACGATCGCGATGCTTCGAAACACGTCTATGATATCGTGACAGGTGATAAATCGTGGATATGGACCCGAAAGTAAGCAGCAGTCGACTGTATGGGTGTTTCAATATGAGTCAAATCTAACAGAGGTTGATCGCGCGCGAAGCACTTCGTAGCAAATGATCGCCTGTTTTTTTTTTTTTTTTTGGAAAAACTGGACATGTCGCAATCTTACCACTAGAACAACGAAGAGCAGTCAATACTAAGTGATAAACAACCATTTTTTTTTGACAGTTGTCGGACGGATCCCTTTTCACCACGACAATGCAAGCTCTCGAACATCGGCTTAAACAACTGCATTTTTATACCCACCACCGAAGGATGGGGGTATATTAATTTTGTCATTCCGTTTGCAACACATCGAAATATCCATTTCCGACCCTATAAAGTAAAAAATCTAAGACGATCTAAACATGTCCGTCCGTCTGTCTGTTGAAATCACGCTACAGTCTTTAAAAATAGAGATATTGAGCTGAAATTTTGCACAGATTCTTTTTTTGTTCATAAGCAGGTTAAGTTCGAAGATGGGCTATATCGGACTATATCTTGATATAGCCCCTATAGAGACCGATCCGCCGATTTAGGGTCGTAGGCCCATAAAAGTCACATTTATTATCCGATTTTGCTGAAATTTGCGACAGTGAGTTGTGTTAAGCCCTTCGACATCCTCCGTCAATTTGGCTCAGATCGGTCCAGATTTGGATATAGCTGCCATATAGACCGATCCTCCGATTTAGGGTCTAAGGTCCATAAAAGCCACATTCATTTTCCGATTTTGCTGAAATTTGGGACAGTGAGTTGTGTTAGGCCCTTTGACTTATTTCTTCAATTTGGTCCAAATCGGTTCAAATTTAGATATAGCATATAGATCGATCCTCCGATTTAGGGTCTTAGGCCCACAAAAGCCACAATTTATTATCCGATTTTGATGAAATTCGGGACAGTGAATTGTGTTAGGCCCATCTACATCCTTCGGTCCAGATTTGGATATAGCTGTCATATAGACCGATCCTCCGATTTAGGGTCATAGGCCCATAAAAGCTGCATTCATTATCCGATTTTGCTGAAATTTGGGACAGTGAGTTGTGTTAGGCCCTTTGACATATTTCTTCAATTTGGCTCAGATCGGTTCAGATTTGGATATAGCTGCCATATAGACCGATTTCTTGATTTATTGTTTTGGGCCCATAAAATGCTCATTTATTGTCCGATGTCGCCGAAATTTGGAACAGTGAGTTAAGTTAAGCCCCTTGACATACTTCTGCAATATCGCACAGATCGGTCCAGATTTGGATATAGCTGCCAAATAGACCGATCTCTGGATTTAAGGTTTAGGGCCCATAAAAGAGGCATTTATTATCCGATTTTGTTGAAATTTTGGGCAGTGAGTTGTGTTGGGCCCTTCGAGTTCCTTCGTTAATTTGGCTCAGATCGGTCCAGATTTGGATATAGCTGCCATATAGACCGATCCTCCGGTTTAGGGTCTTAGGCCCACAAAAGCCACATTTATTATCCGATTTTGTTGAAATTTGGGACAGTGAGTTGTATTAGGCCCTTCGACTTCCTTCGTTAATTTTGCCTAGATCGGTTCAGATTTGGATATAGCTGCCATATAGATCGATCCTCCGATTTATGGTGTAAGGCCCATAAAAGCCACATTCATTATCCGATTTTGCTGAAATTTGGGACAGTGTGTTGTGTTAGGCCCTTTGACATATTTCTTCAATTTGGTCTAAATCGGTTCAAATTTAGATATAGCTGCCATATAGACCGATCTCTCGATTTAAGGTTTAGGGCCCATAAAAGAGGCATTTATTGTCCGATTTCGCCGCAATTTGGGACAGTGCATTGTGTTAGGCTTTTCGACATGTTTATGCAACTTGGCCCAAATCGGTCCAGATTTGGATATAGCTGCCATGTAGACCGATGTCTCGATTTTAAATCTTGGCCCCATAAAAGGCGCATTTATAATCCGATTTCACTGAAATTTGACACAGCGACTTATGTTCGGCTATTCGACATCCGTGTCGTATATAGTTCAGATCGGTATGAGGTGTATGAGTACAAGGTATGAAATTTTCACCGAATTTTGATGAAAGGTGGTTTACATATATACCCGAGTTGGTGGGTATCCAAAGTTCGGCCCGGCCGAACTTAACGCCTTTTTACTTGTTGAGCACTCAAAACATCGATTTGATGAGTCATCCGCCGTATATAGTCCCGTACGTAAAAAATAAAAATGAGTCATCAACGTTTTTCGACACCTGAAGAAGCGGTTGATGCGTTCGGAATGCATGTTTTAGAGATATCTCAATCAAGGTGGCAAAAGTGCTTCGACAATTGGTTGAAACGCATTCAAATGTGTACAGATCGAAATGGGGAATATACCGAAAAACAATAAAGCCATTTTCGATGATTAATATTTGTTTTTATTCTCTAATCCCTAAACATAAAAGGCAACTCTCGTATGTGGGAGCTATGTCTGAAGATGGACCGAATTTTTTTTCAAAATCAATAGTGTTTGTCTTTGGGCCAAAGAAATGGCCAAATTTGATGGTAATCGGACAACAAATGCTATCTGTACCTTGATTACAAGAATACATGGACAGACAGACAGACGGACATAGCTAAATCGAATCAGGAAGTAATTCTGAGCATGATCGGAAATCCGGACGATCACGGAATGCATGAGGTGAAGTGGTGCTAATGTGAGGACGACGAGTGTGAACATCTTCACGGATAGTGTACTGGCTATGAGGGCAATAACAGCAGGACGGCAAAGTCACGAACAGTGTTGCAAATATGGTAGATCTGGTCCACACTCAGATGTTGACGTGTTCATGCAACGCATTTCTTGGCTCAACCCTTAAAACGCTTTAACCAAACTCGGCACGGTTGTTCATTGAAATCGGGCCAAAAATACAAATTTTTGAAATGGAGATTTCTTATCGGGACATTTGCCCTTTGGTTTGTTGCAAATGAAATGGAAAAATGGCGAACTCTTCGGTGATTGGTATAAAAAAAAATATAAACATTTTTGGCTGGTACATCATTTGGTAGGTTTTGAACAGATTTGGTGGGATTTTTCTTCAATTTTGCCAGAACTGCCATAAACAACCTTGGTTAACCCGCAGCCTTTCGGGTCCACCAAGTGCGGATTGTGGGAAGACGAGGCTATTACTGACAGGAAGCAAGCAGGAGGTCAGTAAAGTTTTCGGCATCATAAAATGCACAGGACACATAGGACTACGAGCTCATTTATGCAAAATCGGTGCGGCTAGTGATTGCATGTGGAGCGGATGATGATTCGCGGCTAACAGACACCGGCATTTAGGAGGGGACACAATACCAGACATAAACCAACTAAGTGGTGTGGCATGGAAAGCAATTGGGGGTTTTGTAAGCAGAACGGTATACAAATTATAAATTTTGCCCATTAACATTCCGCTAAGGAGCAGGGGGAAACTTCTCAGCACGGTATATCTAACTAAAATTTTCTTTTTCGAGTTTACTTTTGATACCCTACACCACTACTGTTGTACAGGGTATTATACTGGGTTGCCCAAAAAGTAATTGCGGATTTTTTAAAAGAAATTAAATGCATTTTTAATAAAACTTAGAATCAACTTTAATCAAATATACTTTTTCTACACTTTTTTTCTAAAGCAAGCTAAAAATAACAGCTGATAACTGACAGAAGAAAGAATGCAATTACAGAGTCATAAGCCGTTGAAAAAATTTGTCAACGCCGACTATATGAAAAATCCGCAATTACTTTTTGGGCAACCCAATAACTTAGTGAATTTGTTTGTGACACCCAGAAGAAAGAGAGCTAGCCCCATTGATAAATATACCGATCAACTCAGAATCACTTTCTGATTTGACGTCCGTCTGTCTGTCGGTCTGTGCATGTTAATTTGTGCACAAAGTACAGGTCGCAATTTTCAGCCGATCATCTTCAAATTTGCCCATTGAAATTGGAAAAAATCTGTTTAGATTTGTATTTAGCCCCCTATACGTGTTCGTCCGATTTGGATTAAAACTGAAATTATTGGTTGCCCAAAAAGTAATTGCGGATTTTTCATAAATTTCGTCATTCTGTTTGTAACTACTCGAAATATTCGTCTGAGACCCCATAAAGTATATATATTCTTGATCATCGCGAGATTTTATGTCGATCTAGCCATGTCCGTCCGTCCGTCCTTCGCTCTGTCTGTCGAAAGCACGCTAACTTCCGAAGGAGTAAAGCTAGCCATTTGAAATTTTGCACAAATACTTTTTATTAGTGTAGGTCGGTTGGTATTGTAAATGGGCCATAACGGTCCATGTTTTGATATAGCTGCCATATAAACCGATCGTGGGTCTTGACTTCTTGAGCCTGTAGAATGCGCAATTCTTTTTCGATTGGAATGAAATTTTGCACGACGTGTTTTGATATCCAACAACTGTGCCAAGTATGGTTCAAATCGGCCCATAACCTGATATAGCTGCCATATAAACCGATCTTGGGTCTTGACTTCTTAAGCCTCTAGAGGTCGCAATTATTATCCGATTGGAATGGAATTTCGCACGACGTGTTTTGTTATGATACCCAACAACTGTGCCAAGTATGGTTTAAATCGGTAAATAACCTGATATAGCTGCCATATAAACCGATCTTGGGTCTTGACTTCTTGAGCCTCTAGAGGGCACAATTCTTATCCGATTTGAATGAATTTTTGCACGAAGTATTTCGTTATGATATCCAACAACTGTGTCAAGTATGGTTGAAATCGGTCCATAACCTGATATAGCTGCCATATAAACCGATCTGGGATCTTGACTTCTTGAGCCTATAGAATGCACAATTCTTATCCGATTGGAATGAATTTTTGCACGACGTGTTTTATTATGATATCCAACAACTGTGCCAAGTATGATTCAAATCGGTATTTAACCTGATATAGCTGCCATATAAACCGATCTGGGATCTTGGCTTCTTGAGCCTCTAGAGATCGTAATTATTATCCGTTTTGCCTGAAATTTTGTACGACGGATCCTCTGATGTCCATCAACATACGTGTTTATTATGATCTGAATCGGTCTATAGCCCGATACAGCTCCCATATAAATCGTTCTCTCTATTTTACTTCGTGAGCCCCAATGGGCACAATTCTTATACGAATTGGCTGAAATTTTACACAGGTCTCCAACATATAATTTAATTTTGGTCCGAACCGGACCATATCTTGATATCGTTTAAATAGCAGAGCAAATCTTTTCTTATATCCTTTTTTGCCTAAGAAGAGATGCCGGGAAAAGAACTCGACAAATGCGATCCATGGTGGAGGGTATATAAGATTCGGCCCGGCCGAACTTAGCACGCTTTTACTTGTTTTTATAAAAATTGTTCCGCATCATGTCGCGGAATCGTCCATCCACGATTCGATCGGGCAGAGCTAGCATCAGGAATGTTGCACTCGTCAAATATCTGGGAGTGACTGTTTCGGAGAGAATGGGTTTCCTGGTCCATTTGGATCGGGTGAAGGAGAAGATGACTGGAGTAGCCGGTATGGTTAAGCGTGTTCTGAGAAGCGATTGGGGTCTTAGTCGTCGCGCTGTTCGGTCCATATATGGTGGTCTATTTGTTGCCTGCGCAACTTATGGAGCGCCTGTATGGCACGGAATTGCTGCGACTGTCCTAGGACGGAAGAAGATCCTCTCTTGTCAGAGGGTGGCAATGCTGGCTTGCTTGCCTGTGTGCAGGACTGTTTCGACAGATGCACTACAGGTATTGCTTGGCGCGCCCTCGCTTGACTTACTCGTGAGTTACATGGCCGATCTGTGCAGTGTGAAAAAGGAAATTCCATTAGTGCGTGAGGATTGGCTCATCGCTTCGGAGCTTGCAGCATCTTGATGACAGGTGGAGGACTAGATGGACGAACAGTGACAAGGGTCGGGTGACTTACGAATTTATTCGTGACGCGACGTTCGTACGAGACCGCCCGGACTTTGGCTTCGGCCTAAGTCTGGGCTTCATACTGACGGCACATGGTTCCTTTAATGCATTTTTGCATCAGAGGAACCTGTCCGCGACTGATTTGTGCGACTGTGGGAGACCTGAGGACTGGAGGCATTCTGTCAGTACGAATACCCGTACTATGCAGTCATTAGAGATTTAGGCGCGATGGGAATTAGCGAGCCGGTGTGGGATTTCAGTAGTGCCCTTGAGGACGAGACAACTGTTGCAAGGCTGCCCACCTTTTCCCGGAAAGTATTTCTTAGGAGGCGGATTAGACTTAGTGGAGGCATAAATACCCGCTAGTTATCCATAACGAGGTGTTGCTGTACTGGCGCGACTGTGTGATTTGGTGCTGCACATGACATGGCCAGGCACCTGCCTAGCCCATGTTGATGCAGCGGTGTTTGCCCATTGTTGGTTCCCTTAGTTGTTGTGGCTGTGTTCGGTCACCCGTGAGGGTGGCCGCGTTGATTGTAAAGTCTCATGTTTTTGCTGATTTATGTGGCGTAGCCCGTGAGGTCTGCCGTGTCCTGTTTGTGTTTTGTGTATATCGTCCGGTTGTATGTTTGATGCATACTTTTCTATGCTGGCTGAGGTCGGCTTAAGGCGATTTTTTTTCCCCCATTCAGGTGACCAATCCGAAACTGTTTGGGGTTCAACTGGAAGTAGTCTTTTAAGGCTACGAAGTCTGACCGGAGACTTTAATCTGGTACCACGGGTGTCAGGAGCCCCTGGAACTTTGGTTCCAGCCTGACAATGGTGAGGCCCCATTGGGGAGCAATGTGGTGGCTGTGGTTTATAACCAAATCGCGGGTAGAGCATAAGCTCGGCGTGGATTTACGTTTTCAACCGGGTGCCGTGACCCATAGATCGGAAGGAGTTTTAGGTAGTGCTCCGCTCCTAACCAAGGAGGTGAACACGTCCAAATACGTGGGATCAAATTGGTACTCATGTGTGGGTTACCACATGTGGGGGCGTTGGTAGACGCATTGTATTCACCCTTGGGCCTCGCATGTTTGGGCCGTGATGGCAGGTATCTGCGTAGAACTCGACATTCGTGTATCTTTACAATTTCACAATAACAGAAGGATTTTGCTAATTTTCGATTTCGAAAAAAAACAAGTTTGGCCGGCCCGAATCTTATATACCCTCCTGTATGGATCGCATTTGTCGAGTTCTTTTCCCGCCATCTCTTCTTAGGCAAAAAAGGATATAAGAAAAGATTTGTTCTGCTATTAGAGCGATATCATGATATGGCCCGGTTTGGACCACAATTAAATTATATGTTGGAGACCTGTGTAAGATTTCAGCCAATTCGAATAAGAATTGCGCCCTTTGGGGGCTCAAGAAGTAAAATAGAGAGATCAATTTATGTGGGAGCTGTATCGGGCTATAGACCGATTCAGATCATAATAAACACATATGTTGATGGTCATGAGAGAATCCGTCGTACAAAATTTCAGGCAAAACGGATAATAATTGAGACCTCTAGAGGCTCAAGAAGTCAAGATTCCAGATCGGTTTATATGGCAGCTATATCAGGTTATGAACCGATTTGAACCTTATTTGATACAATTGTTGAAAGTAAGAATAAAATACTTCATGTAAAATTTCAGCCAAATCGGATAGGAATTGCGCCCTCTAGAAGCTCAAGAAGTCAAGTCCCCAGATCTGTTTATATGACTGCTATATCATGTTATGAACCGATTTGAACAACACTTGGCACAGTTGTTGGATATCATAGCAAAACACGTCCTATGGTGGAGGGTATATTTTTCAGCTGTGATTATTCCCTCCATAAAATCCATGGTAAAACTTCTCCCCAAAAAGGTGTCGCTCTGCGGCACATTATTCAGATTTGGTTATAAAAGGAGTTCCGTTATCCTTGAGCTTAAACTTGAATCAGCATTCATTGCTATGTGAGAGGTTTGCCCCTTTCCCTTAATGGCATAATTTTCAATCTATTGTGCAAAGGTTGTTGCGTAATTACAAATGACAGACCGACGTACATCGCTAGCCTATTGAAATAGAAACAAGTAAAAACGCCATGCCAAACTTTTTATACCCACCACCATGGATATATTTACTATCCAAATTTATTATAACACTACTATATCCACATTTGATTCAGGTGCCGAGAAGCTCTATGCAAGTAACAGTCCCAAATTTCAGCCAAATCGAATAATAAGTGCGCCGTTTATGTGACTAAGCCCTAACTCGGATGATCGATCTAAAGGGTGATTTGTTAGCTATTATATTTTTGGCAACACTGGCTTAAACAGCTTACGCACATTTCGTGTTTTATTTCACTCTCAAACATCTTCAGTTTGGTCTATAATTTGATCATGAGTCGTCTTACAAACGAACAACGCTTGCAAATTATTGAATTTTGTCATCAAAATGCGTACTCCGTAAAGAAGGTTCATGGCGCGCTTCTTCCATTTTACGACGAAGCCCATTTTTTACGTAAATAAGCAGAATTGTCCATTTTGGAGTGAAGATCAGCCAGAAGCATTGCAAGAGCTACCAATGCATCCAGAAACAAGTAAAAGCGTGCTAAGTTCGGCCGGGCCGAATCTTATATACCCTCCACCATCGATCGCATTTGTCGAGTTCTTTTCCCGGCATCTCTTCTTAGGCAAAAAAGGATATAAGAAAAGAGTTGCTCTGCTATAAAACGATATCAAGATATGGTCCGGTTCGGAACACAATTAAATTATATGTTGGAGACCTGTGTAAAATTTCAGCCAATTCCTATAAGAATTGCGCCCCATTGGGGTTCACGAAGTAAAATAGAGAGAACGATTTATATGGGATCTGTATCGGGCTATAGACCGATTCAGACCATAATAAACACGTTTGTTGATGGTCATGAGAGGATCCGTCGTACAAAATTTCAGGCATATCGGATAATAATTACGACCTCTAGGGGTCAAGAAGTCAAGATCCCAGATCGGTTTATATGGCAGCTATATCAGGTTATGAAACGATTTGAACCTTATTTGACACAGTTGTTGAAAGTAAAAATAAAATACGTCATGCAAAATTTCAGCCAAATCGGATAGGAATTGCGCCCTCTAGAAGCTCAAGAAGTCAAATCCCCAGATCTGTTTATATCACAGCTATATCAGGTTATGGACCGATTCAACCATACTTGGCACAGTTGTTGGATATCGTAAAGGAATACTTCGTGCAAAAATTCATTCAAATCGGATAAGAATTGTGCCCTCTAGAGGCTCAAGAAGTCAAGACCCAAGATCGTTTATATGGCAGCTATATCAGGTTATGCACCGATTTAAACCATACTTGGCACGGTTGTTGGATATCATAACAAAGACGTCGTGCGAAATTCATTCCATTCGGATAAGAATTGCGCCCCCTAGAGGCTCAAGAAGTCAAGACCCAAGATCGGTTTATATGGCAGCTATATCAGGTTATGGACCGATTTGAACGATACTTGGCACAGTTGTTGGATATAATAACAAAACACGTCCTGCAAAATTTCATTCTGATCGGACAAGAATTGCGCACGCTAGAGGCTGAAGAAGTCAAGACCCAAGATCGGTTTATATGGCATCTATATCAGGTTATGAACCGATTTGAACTATACTTGGCACAGTTATTGGATATCATAACAAAACACGTCGTGCAAAATTTCATTCAATCGGATAAGAATTGCGCACTCTAGAGGCTCAAGAAGTCAAGACCCAAGATCGGTTTATATGGCAGCTATACAAACATGGACCGATATGGCCCATTACAATACCAACCGACCTACACTAATAAGAAGTATTTGTGCAAAATTTCAAGCGGCTAGCTTTACTCCTTCGGAAGTTAGCGTGCTTTCGACAGACAGACGGACGGACGGACGGACGGACAGACGGACGGACATGGCTAGATCGACATAAAATGTCACGACGATCAAAAATATATATACTTTTATGGGTCTCAGGACGAATATTTCGAGTAGTTACAAACAGAATGACGAAATTAGTAAACCCCCCATCTTATGGTGGAGGGTATAAAAGCCACAGTGCGGTGCGGTTATGGCTGTTGCCATCATTGGACCGTACTTCTTCAAAGATGATGGCAATCGTAACATAATTTTGAGTGGTGAGCGCTGCCATTAGATGATATCCAACTTTTTTGCCCAAAATGCAATAGCTTGACTTGCATGACATGTGGTTTCAACAAGACGGTGTCACATGCCACACAGCACGCGTAACAATGAACTTATTGAGAGGCGAGTTCGGTGAACATTCTATTTCACATTCGGGACCAGTCCAATTGGCCGCCTAGATCGTGCAATAAACGGCGTTATCTATTTTTTGTGGGGATATGTTAAAGCTCATGTCTATACAGACAAGCCCGCTTCAACTTTCGCATTGGAAGATAACATTGATGCATTTGATCGTGAGATACCTTCTGAAATGTTGGAAAGACTATGCCAAAATTCGACAAAGCGGATGGACCATTTGCTCAAATATTAAATTATATGGACCGTACTATCGATTCGAATAAAAATTTTCTAGGTTTTTCTGAATTTATGGGTTTTGTATACCCACCACCGAAGAGGGGGGCATATTCATTTTGTCATTCCGTTTGCAACACATCGAAATATCAATTCCCGACCCTATAATGTACATATATTTATGATCAGCGTAAAAATCTAACACGATCTAGACATGTCCGTCCGTCTGTCAGTCTGTTTGTTGAAATCACGCTACAGTCTTTAAAAAATAGAGGTATTGAGCTGAAACTTTGCACAGATTCTTATTTTTTCCATAAGCAGGTTAACTTCGGAGATGACCTATATGGGACTATATCTTGATATAGCCCCCATATAGACCGATCCGCCGATTTAGGGTCTTGGGCCCCTTAAAAGCCACATTTATTATCCGATTTTGCTGAAATTTGGGACAGTGAGTTGTGTTAGGCCTTCGACATCCTTCGTTAATTTTGGCCCGGATCGGTCCAGATGTAGTTATAGCTGCCATATAGACCGATCCTCCGATTTAGGGTCTTAGGCCCATAAAAGCCACATTTATTATCCGATTTTGCTTAAACTTGGGACAGTGAGTTGTCCTACGTCCTTCAACATCTTTCTTCAATTGGCTTAATCAGACCAGATTTATATATAGCTGCCATCTAGGCCGATCTCTCGATTTAAGGTTTTGGGCCATAAAAGGCGCATTTATTGTCCCAATGTCTTCGAAATTTGGGACAGTGAGTTAAGTTAAGACCCTTGACATACTTCTGCAATATGGCACAGATAGGTCTAGATTTGGATATGGCTCAGCCATATAGACCGATCTCTCGGTTTTTGGGGCCATAAAAGACGCATTTATTGTCCGATTTCGCCGCAGTATGGGACAGTGAGTTGTGTTAGGCAATTTGACATCCTTCGTTAATTTGACCCGGATCGGTCCAGATTTGGATATAGCTGCTATATAGACCGATCCGCCGTTTTAGGGTCTTGGGCCCATAAAAGCCACATTTATTATGCGATGTTGCTTAACTGGGACAGTGAGTTGTCCTAGGTCCTTCAACATCTTTCTTCAATTTGGCCTTAATCAGACCAGATTTATATATAGCTGCCATCTAGGCCGATCTCTCGATTTAAGGTCTTGGGCCCATAAAAGGCGCATTTATTGTCTAATGTCTTCGAAATTTGGGACAGTGAGTTAAGTTAAGACCCTTGACATACTTCTGCAATATGCACAGATCGGTCCAGATTTGGATATAGCTGCCATATAGACCGATCTCTCGATTTAAGGTTTTGGGCCCATAAAAGGGCGCATTTATTGTCCAATGTCTTCGAAATTTGGGACAGTGAGTTAAGTTAAGACCCTTGACATACTTTTGCAATATGCACAGATCGGTCCAGATTTGGATATAGGTCCATGTAGACCGATCTCTCGGTTTTGGGGCCATAAAAGACGCATTTATTATCCGATGTCGCCGAAATTTGAGACATTGATTTGTGTTGGGCTACTCGACGTCTTTCTGTAATTTGGCTCGCATCGATTCAGATTTGATATAGCTGCCATATGGACCGATCCTCGATTTAAGGTTTTGGGCCCATTAAAGGCGCATTTATTGTTCGATGTCGCTGAAATTTGGGACAGTGAGTTAAGTTAAGACTCTTGACATACTTCTGCAATATGGCACAGATTGGTTCAGATTTGGATATAGCTGCCATATGGACCGATCTCTCGCTATAAGGTTTTGGGCCCATAACGGGCGCATTTATTATCCGATGTCGCCGAAATTTGAGACATTGATTTATGTTGGGCCACTCGACGTTTTTCTGCAATTTGGCTCACATCGGTTCAGATTTGGATATAGCTGCCATATGGACCGATCCCTCGATTTAGGTTTTGGGGCCATAAAAGGCGCGTTTATTATCCGAAGTCGCCGAAATTTGAGACATTGAGTTGTATTGGGCCCCTCGAAATCTTTCTGTAATATGGCACAGATCGGTTCAGATTTGGTTATAGCCGCCATATAGACCGATCCTCCGATTTAGGGTCTTAGGCCCATAAAACCTACATTTATTATCCCATTTTGCAAAAATTTGGGACACTGAGTTGTCGTAGGTCCTTCAACATCTTTTTTCAATTTGGCCTTAATCAGAGCAGATTTGGATGTAGCTGTCATATAGACCGATCCCTCGATTTAAGGTTTTGAGCCCATAAAAGGCGCATTTATTGTCCGATGTCGCCGAAATTTGGGCCAGTGAGTTATCTTAAGACCCTTGACATACTTCTGCAATATGGTACAGATCGGTTTAGATTTGGATATAGCTGCCATATAGACCGATCTCTCGGTTTTGGGGTCATAAAAGGCGCATTTATTTTAGGGTCTTAGGCCCATAAAAGCCACACTTATAATTCGATATTGCTTAAACTTGGGACAGTGAGTTGTCCTAGGTCCTTCAACATCTTTCTTCAATTAGTCCTTAATCAAACCAGATTTATAAATAGCTGCCATCTAGGCCGATCTCTCGATTTAAGGTTTTGGGCCCATAAAAGGCGCATTTATTGTTCGATGTCGCCGAAATTTGGGACAGTGAGTTTAGTTAAGACCCTTGACATACTTCTGCAATATGGCACAGATCGGTTCAGATTTGGATATAGCTGCCATATAGAGCGATCTCTCGGTTTTGGGGCCATAAAAGGCGCATTTATTATCTGATGTCGCCGAAATTTGAGACATTGATTTATGTTGGGCCACTCGACGTTTTTCTGCAATTTGGCTCACATCGGTTCAGATTTGGATGTAGATGCTATATGGCCCCATAAAAAGCACATTATCATCCAATTTCGCCGAAATTTGAAACAGTGACTTTTGTTAGGCTTTTCCCCATCCGTGCCGTCTATATTTGTATATGGCTCCCAAAAAGACCAATATTTTGTTCTACAAAATTGAAGAATGACTTGTACGTATTACACCACGCAATATCCATGTCGAATTTTGGTCCTAAATCGCACCATATTCCGATTAAAGCTGCTATGGGGGCATAAATTATGAATTTTCACCGGATTTTTCATATAACAAATTTTTCACAGCTTGTTACTCTGTAATTGCCTTCTTGCTTCTGTCAAGTTATCAGCTGTTACTTTTAGCTTGCTTTACAAAAATAGGTGTAAAAAATATTTATTTGATTAAAGTTCATTCTAAGTTTAATTAAAAATGCATTTAAAAAATCCGCAATTACTTTTTGGGCAACCCAATATTTCGTTTGAATCCATTTTAAGCCAAATGAAAGTTTTTCATAGCACAGAAACATGAATTCCTTTGAAAAAGTGGGAAATTTCCAACATTAACAGTTTAAAGGCAGACAAAATTCCCATGTTTTAATATAAACGTTGGAATGCATAAAATCTTATATTCAAATTGGAGATTAAACTAATTGGAAATATAACACAACAGCTTAGCCTAATGGCTTACAAATTATGGTTAAAAAATTCTTGTTAGCAGATAGCGACATCTGGCCACGCACAAAACCTTTCAGTCACATGGAAAAGGCACACAAATCTTATTGGAGACCATGTCAGATAAAATAAGATAAAATGTTTTAGTTACGCCCTAAGCAATGCATTGCTTCTGTCTGAATGGTCAGATGCCATAAAAAATTTGAACAAACGTTTCACCCATCAAATCAAAATCACACTTTTTAGAGTAGTTTTTTATATGATTTTGTTTTTTTTTTTTAAACTTTGTTAAATACCACTCTATTATCATAAAACTTTATGGTAATGTGAAATTTATGAAATAAAATTTAACATACCCCCACCAAGAAATCCCACAACAAAGAGATCAAAGAAAGATCAAAACTATAACGCTCAAGTCAGAGTAACAAAAACCAAAACTAAAAACAAATTCAAATGACAAAAAACCCCAATAAGAAAACCTGCAGTTATTGAAATACCAACAGCAACAACAAAAAAGGAGAGAAATTAAATATTAAAGAAAAACAAAAACAGCATACCCACACAAGAAAAAAAACCACTAAACAAAAATACCGAAGCGATGGCGATTCCATAATTCATATAAATAAACAATCAAACTCAACGAAATGGTAACAATGTCCAATGAAACTCTTTTATAGCGACAACACAAATGCCGGCCGACAAAACGACTGACTGCCTTTTGACCCCCCCCCCCCCCAATGCATTAACATATGTAAAATCGTTGAAGGCGACAACTTTGAAGAAAAGAAATTCCTTATCTTTAACTTTGAGAAGGGGGTTTGAGGTGTTTCAAGGAGGGGGGTTCTGTTGGAAAAAAAGGTGTTGTTTTTATGACGACTCTGTTTTACTCCCAAATAAAGTCAAGTTGATTGTTAGTGGTTTTGTATTTTTTTTTGGGAGCAACTGAAAATGCCAATGCTGCTGCTTACAGGTTGAATCAAAGCTTTCAATCGTAAATCAATGAAATGGCTGCTGTAAAATGCTATAAAAGTAATATCGTATTGAAAATTTTTGTTTTTTTTTCTTAAGTCTTTCGTTAAAAAATACTTTTAATGTAAATGTTATAAACTTAAGTAGGGGTTTAAATAATTTTTGTTGGGGAAAAACTTGTTGAATTTTGATATCTGCAAACAAAAGACTTAAAAAAGAAACTTTTAAGGTGAGTGGCCATATTTTAATAGAGGAATTGCAGTGATAAGCCAGGGAAATTGCTTCCTAAAATGGTATTTAACTATCCGGTTGCCCAAAAAGTAATTGCGGATTTTTCATATAGTCGGCGTTGAAAAATTATTTCACAGCTTGTTACTCAGTTATCAGCTGTTACTTTTAGCTTGCTTTAGAAAAAAAAAGTGTAACAAGTAAAAAGGCGTTAAGTTCAGCCAAGCCGAACTTTGGATACCCACCACCTCGGGTATATATGTAAACCACCTTTCATCAAAATTCGGTGAAAATTTCATACCTTATACTCATATACCTCATACCGATTTGAACTATATACGACACGGATGTCGAAAAGCCGAACATAAGTCACTGTGTCAAATTTCAGTGAAATCGGATTATAAATGCGCCTTCTATGGGGCCAAGACTTTAAATCGAGATATCGGTCTACATGGCAGCTATATCCAAATCTGGACCGATTTGGCCCAAGTTGCATGAACATGTCGAAAAGCCTAACACAATGCACTGTCCCAAATTTCGGCGAAATCGGACAATAAATGCCTCTTTTATGGGCCCTAAACCTTAAATCGAGAGATCGGTCTATATGGCAGCTATATGCAAGTCTGGACCGATCTGGACAAAATTGAAGAAGGACATCGAAGAGCCTACCCAAACTCACTGTGTCAAATTTCAGCGACATCGGACAATAAATGCGTCTTTATGGCCCCAAAACCTAAAACCTAGATATCGGTCTATATGGCAGCTATATCTCAATTTGGACCGATCTGTGCGATATTGCAGATGTATGTCAAGGGGCTTAACTTAACTCACTGTCCCAAATTTCGGCGAAATCAGATAATAAATGAGCATTTTATGGGCCCAAAACCATAAATCAAGAAATCGGTCTATATGGCAGCTAAATCCAAATCTGAACCGATCTAAGCCAAATTGACGAAGGATGTCGATGGCCTTTACATAATTCACTGTCCCAAATTTCAGCGAAACCGGATAATAAATGTGGCTTTTATGGGATTTAGACCCGGAGGATCGGTCTATACGGCAGCTATATTCAAATCTGGACCGATCTAAGCCAAATTGACGAAGGATGTCGAAGGGACTAACACATCTCACTGTCCCAAATTTCAGCGAAATCGGATAATAAATGTAGCTTTTATGGGCCTTAGACCCTAAATCGGAAGATCGGTCTATATGGCAGCTATATTCAAATCTGGACCGATCTAAGCCAAATTGACGAAGGATGTCGATGGCCTTTGCATAATCCACTGTCCCGGATTTCATCAAAATCGGATAATGAATGTGGCTTTTATGGGCCTTACACCATAAATCGGAGGATCGGTCTATATGGCAGCTATATCCAAATCTGAACCGATCTGGGCCAAATTGACAAAAGATGTCGAAGGGCCTAACACAACTCACTGTCCCAAATTTCAGCGAAACCGGATAATAAATGTGGGTTTTATGGGATTTAGACCCGGAGGATCGGTCTATATGGCAGCTATATTCAAATCCGGACCGATCTAAGCCAAATTGACAAAAGACGTCGAAGGGCCTAACACAACTCACTGTCCCAAATTTCAGCGAAACCGGATAATAAATGTGGCTTTTATGGGCCTTAGACCCTAAATCGGAGGATCGGTCTATATGGCAGCTATATTCAAATCTGGACCGATCTAAGCCAAATTGACGAAGAATGTCGAAGGGACTAACACATCTCACTGTCCCAAATTTCAACAAAATCGGATAATGAATGTGGCTTTTATGGGCCTAAGACCCTAAATCGGCGGATCGGCCTATATGGGAGCTATATCAAGATATAGTCCGATATAGCCCATCTTCGAACTTAACCTGCTTAAGGATAAAAAAAGAATCTATGCAAAATTTCAGCTCAATATCTCTATTTTTAAAGGCTGTAGCGTGATTTCAACAGACAGACGGACAGACAGACGGACATGTTTACATCGTCTTAGATTTTTACGCTGATCAAGAATATATATACTTTATAGGGTCGGAAATGGATATTTCGATGTGTTGCAAACGGAATGACAAAATGAATATACCCCCATCCTTCGGTGGTGGGTTTAAAAAAAGTATATTTGATTAAAGTCCATTCTAAGTTTTATTAAAAATGCATTTACTTTCTTTTAAAAAATCCGCAATTACTTTTTGGGCAACCCAATATTTGAAACCCAATTGTGGATAAGAGTTCAGCATTGTAAATACAGAAACACATGACCCAAGGTTCAAATCCTAAAATTCAAATGGGTCAGCCACATTCGATATAGTTTATTGATTGGCAAAATTTCAATAAATTTTCTGTAAAGGAAAAACTTTAGAATATTTTCCAGAGGCCTAAATTTGGCTGAAGCCCAAGACCCTCTATAGACAAAACTTCAAAAAAATTTTTTTCAAAAGAATTTTTTGAGATTTTTAAGATTCCTTTAAAAATGTACCCTTACTTATTGTTTTGGGTTGCCCAAAAAGTAATTTTAGAATATTTTCCAGAGACCTAAATTTGGCTGAAGCCCAAGACCCTCTATAGACAAAACTTCAAACAAATTTTTTTCAAAAGAATTTTTTGAGATTTTTAAGATTCCTTTAAAAATGTACCCTTACTTATTGTTTTGGTTTGCCCAAAAAGTAATTGCGGATTTTTCATATAGTCAGCGTTGGCAAATTTTTTTACAGTTTGTGACTGTGTAATTGCATTCTTTCTCCTGTCAGCTATCAGCTATTACTTTTAGCTTACTTTTGAAAAAGATTGTAAAAAAAGGATATTTGATTAAAGTTCATTCAAAGTTTTATTAAAAATGCATTTACTTTCTTTTAAAACATCCGCAATTACTTTTTGGGCAACCAATAGTTTGTAGTTGAATTTTTATACCCTCCACCACAGGATGGGGGGTTTACTAATTTCGTCATTCTGTTTGTAACTACTCGAAATAATCGTCTGAGACCCCATAAAGTATATATATTCTTGATGGTCGCGACATTTTATGTCGATCTAACCATGTCTGTCCGTCCGTCTGTCCGTCCGTCCGTCCATCTGTCTGTCAAAAGCAGGCTAACTTCCGAAGGAGAAAAGCTAACCGCTTGAAATTTTGCACAAATACTTCTTATACTAATAAGAGGGGATAAGGTCGGTTGGTATTGTAAATGGGCCATATCGGTTCAGATTTGGATATAGCTGCCATATAGACCGATCCTCCGATTTAGGATCTTAGGCCCATAAAAGCCACATTTATTATCCGATTTTGCTGAAATTCAGGATAGTGAGTTGCCTTAGGCCCTTAGACATCTTCCGTCAATATGGCTCAGATGGTTTCAGATTTGGATATAGCTGCCATATAGACCGATCCTCCGGTTTAGGGTCTAAGGCCCATAACAGCCACATTTATTACCCGATTTTGCTGAAATTTGGGACAGTGAGTTTTGTTAGGCCCTTCGATATCCTTCGTCAATTTGGCTCAGATCGGTTCAGATTTGGATATAGCTGCCATATAGACCGACCCTCCGATTTAGGGTCTAAGGGCCATAAAAGCCACATCTTTTATCCGATTCCATAGAAATTCGGGACAGTGAGTTGTGTTAGGCCCATCGACATCCTTCGTTAATTTGGCCCAGATCGGTTCAGATTTGGATATAGCTGCCATATAGACCGATCCTCCGATTTATGGTGTTAGGCCCACAAAAGCCACATTTATTACCCGATTTCGCTGAAATTTGGGACAGTGAGTTGCGTTAGGCCCCTCGACATCTTTCCTCAATTTGGCCCAGATCGGTTCAGATTTGGATATAGCTGCTATATAGACCGATTTCTTGATTTAAGGTTTTGGGTCCATAAAATGCTCATTTATTGTCCATGTCGCCGAAATTTGGGACAGTGAGTTAAGTTAAGCTCCTTGACATACATCTGCAATATCGCACAGATCGGTCCAAATTTAGATATAGCTGCCATATAGACCGATATCTAGGTTTTAGGTTTTGGGCCATAAAGACGCATTTATTGTCCGATGTCGCTGAAATTTGAGACAGTGAGTTTAGTTAGGCTCTTCGACGTCCTTCTTCAATTTTGCCCAGATCGATCCAGATTTGAATATAGCTGCCATGTAGACCGATCTCTCGATTTAAAGTCTTTGCCCCATAAAAAGCGGATTTATAATCCAATTTCACTGAAATTTTACATAGTAACTTACGTTAGGCTTTTCAACATCCGTGTCGTATATGGTTCAGATCGGTTAATTTTTAGATATAGCTACTGTACTTATTAGTATTTGGTCCAAATCGGAACATGTTTTGATATAACTGATATGGGTCATAAGGTATGAAATTTTCACCGAATTTTGATGAAAGGTGGTTTACATATATACCCGAGGTGGTGGGTATCCAAAGTTCGGCCCGGCCGAACTTAACGCCTTTTTACTTGTTTTTACTCAAACAAGCAAAGAGTATAGGAAAATCAAAGAGAAAAAACAAGTAAGAAGGCGTTAAGTTCGGCCGGGCCGAACTTTGGATACCCACCACCTCGGGTATATATGTGAACCACATTTCGTCAAAATCCAGTGAAAAATGCATACCTTATGCCCCATAGCAGCTCTATAGATATCATCCGATTTAGACCTAATGCTTATAAGTAAATACAAGTCATTGTTCAACCGAGAGATCGGTTTATATGGCAGCTATATCCAAATCTGGGCCGATCTGAGCCAAATTGAAGACAAATATCGAAGGGCCCAACACAAGTCATTGTCCCAAATTTCGGCGACATCGGACAATAAATGCGCTTTTTATGGGCCAAAAACCTTAAATCGAGAGATCGGTCTATATGGCAGCTATATCCAAATCTGAACCGATCAGGGCCAAATAGAAGAAAGATGTCGAAGGGCCTAAGGCAAATCACTGTCCCAAAATTCAGCAAAATCGGATAATAAATGTGGCTTATATGGGTCCAAGACCCAAAATCGGAGGATCGGTCTATATTGCAGCTATATCCAAATTTGGACCGATCTGAGCCAAATTGACGAAGGATGTCGAAGGGCTCAACGCAACTCACTGTCTCAAATTTCAGCAAAATCGGATAATAAATGTGGCTTTTATGGGCCTAAGACCATAAATCGGAGGATCGGTCTATATGGCAGCTATATCCAAATCTGAACCGATCTAGGCCAAATTGACAAATGATGTCGAAGTGCCTAACACAACTCACTGTCCCGAATTTCAGCGGAATCAGAAAAAAAATTTGGCTTTTATGGCCCTTAGACCCTAAATCGGAGGGTCGGTCTATATGGCAGCTATATCCAAATCTGAACCGATCTGGGCCAAATTGACGAAGGTTGTCGAAGAGTTCAACGCAACTCACTGTGCCAAATTTCAGCAAAATCGGATAATAAATGTGGCTTTTATGGGCCTTAGACCCTAAATTGGCTGATCGGTATATATGGCAGCTATATCCAAATTTGGGCCGATCTGGGCCAAATTGACGAAGGATGTCGAAGGGCCCAACGCAAATCACTGTCCCAAATTTCAGTAAAATCGGATAATAAATGTGGCTTTTATGGGCCTTTTAGGGTAAATCGGCGGATCGGTCTATATGGGGGCTATATCAAGATATAGTCCGATATAGCCCATCTTCGAACTTAACCTGCTTATGGATAAAAAAAGAATCTGTGCAAAATTTCAGCTCAATATCTCAATTTTTAAAGACTGTAGCGTGATTTCAACAGACAGACGGACAGACGGACAGACGGACGGACATGTCTAGATCGTCTAAGATTTTTACGCTGATCAAGAATATATATACTTTATAGGGTCGGAAATGGATATTTCGATGTGTTGCAAACGGAATGACAAAATGAATATACCCCCATCCTTCGGTGGTGGGTATAAAAAAATTATATATTTTCTTGAAATCGACAATATGAAACTGTATGAATAATATTTGTCAGGTTTTTCAATCGTGAAAATCGATTATAAGAACAATTATTTTATTATAATTATTTAACTGCTGCAGCTGCTGCTAAGCCCCAATTAACCTCTGTACCCCTCCTTCACTTTAAGCGAAATATAGTGGCCGTAGCTGTATCCAATGAAGATCCGCCTTAATTTTAATCATTTTTGCAAAATACAAATAAAACATCAAAACAATGCAAACAAACTAGCAAGAGAAGCCAAAGCAACAGCAACAGCAACATTTAGCAAAACTTCTACACCGCCAAGATAATTAACAAGTCAAGGTCGTTGTTATGACTTTCGGTTCGCAGTGCAAAATCACAGCCACAGCCATAACATACAACAACAAAACGACAAAAATCGTTCAGAAGAACATCTGCATTATTTTGTTCGAGAAAATAAAAAAAAACCAACAAATCAGAAAAAGATGGCTACGAAAAAAACAACGAAGATAATGTGCTAAAGCTTGTGAAAAAATCATTAAGGAAAATTGCATTGCATTGTTCGAATTCAAAATTATGTGGACAACAACAAAATGAGTGATGAGCTCAACAAATGTTTGTAAAAATAATGCAAAAGGAAGACGGTGGTAAATGTAGTGGGGTGATATGGGTGGAAGTGCTAAACAATTGTTGTTATGAAATGTTAACGAAATTAGATTAGTTAGAAACTAAGTTAAATGGAGCTGTTAGCAACAACCTGTGGTGTAAGCTAGTAGGGGAATTTTTGTTGTAGTTGTTGCTCAGTAAACACCTGGTCTTAGTTAACACCATGAGTTGGTTGTTTTGCAAGAAAAAAAGGACAACATTTTTTTTTTTTTCATTTTATGCCCATCATGTATATTAGTCTAGTTATTTCGTTTGTAACACCTCGAAATATTAGTCTGCGACCCCCTACAGTATAAATATTCATAATCGATCAGTCCATCCGTTCGTCCGACCCTAAGTCAGTCTGTGGAAATAACGTTTGCGGTCGAATTAATATAGATAACCGCCTGATATTTTACTCAGAGACTTATTATTGCTGCAGGTCGATGAGAATTGCAAATGGGCCATATCGGTTCAGATTTGGTTATAGCCTCCATATATCCCCAGTTTGACTTTTTCAGCCTCCAGAAACCTCAATTTTCATTCGATTTGGCTTCATTTTGGCACAATCACTTCCGTTGTCGTTTCCAATGTTCATGCCAAGTGTGATTAAAATCTTTCTATAATCTGATATGACTCCCACATAAACCGGTGCCCGGATTGCAGTACTTGAGCCCTTAGAAGCTTAAATTTTAATCCACTTTGTCTGAAATTTGAAACATGGAATACACTTTTGCCCTCCATCACTCCCACCACATCCCATCTAGATAGGCTCCCCCCCCCCCCATATAAAGCAATCTCAGGCATCTGACTTCTTCAGTTCCTAGAAGTCTTTTCATATCCACCACCGACGGATGGGGATGTATTAATTTTGTCATTCCGTTTGCAACACATCGAAATATCCATTTCCGACCCTATAAAGTATATATATTCTTGATCAGCGTAAAAATCTAAGACGATCTAGACATGTCCGTCCGTCTGTCTGTTGAAATCACGCTACAGTCTTTAAAAATAGAGATATTGAGCTGAAATTTTGCACAGGTTCTTTTATTGTCCATAAGCAGGTTAAGTTCGAAGATGGGCAATATCGGCCTATATCCTAATATAGCCCCCATATGGACCGATCCGCCGATTTAGGGTCTTAGGCTCATAAAAGCCACATTTATTATTCGATTTTGCTGAAATTTGGGACAGTGAGTTGTGTTAGGCCATTTGACATCCTTCGTCAATTTGGCTCTGATCGGTTCAGATTTGGATATAGCTGCCATATAGACCGATCCTCCATAAAAGCCACATTTATTTTCCGAATTTGCTGAAATTTGGGATAGTAAATTGAGTTAGGCCCTTTGATAACGCTCATCAATTTGGTGCATATCAGACCAATTTCGGTCACGTTTGCCGACTATGGAAATATGGGTCTCAAATAAAAGGTAAAGGGTGATTTTTTTGAGGTTAGGATTTTCATGCATTAGTATTTGACAGATCACGTGGGATTTCAGACATGGTGTCAAAGAGAAAGATGCTCAGTATGCTTTGACATTTCATCATGAATAGACTTACTAACGAGCAACGCTTGCAAATCATTGAATTTTATTACCAAAATCAGTGTTCGGTTCGAAATGTGTTTCGCGCTTTACGTCCGATTTATGGTCTACATAATCGACCAAGTGAGCAAACAATTAATGCGATTGTGACCAAGTTTCGCACTCAGTTTACTTTATTGGACATTAAACCAACCACACGAATGCGTACAGTGCGTACAGAAGAGAATATTGCGTCTGTTTCTGAGAGTGTTGCTGAAGACCGTGAAATGTCGATTCGTCGCCGTTCGCAGCAATTGGGTTTGTGTTATTCGACCACATGGAAGATTTTACGCAAAGATCTTGGTGTAAAACCGTATAAAATACAGCTCGTGCAAGAACTGAAGCCGAACGATCTGCCACAACATCGAATTTTCATTGAATGGGCCCTAGAAAAGTTGGCAGAAAATCCGCTTTTTTATCGACAAATTTTGTTCAGCGATGAGGCTCATTTCTGGTTGAATGGCTACGTAAATAAGCAAAATTGCCGCATTTGGAGTGAAGAGCAACCAGAAGCCGTTCAAGAACTGCCCATGCATCCCGAAAAATGCACTGTTTGGTGTGGTTTGTACGCTGGTGGAATCATTGGACCGTATTTTTTCAAAGATGCTGTTGGACGCAACGTTACGGTGAATGGCGATCGCTATCGTTCGATGCTAACAAACTTTTTGTTGCCAAAAATGGAAGAACTGAACTTGGTTGACATGTGGTTTCAACAAGATGGCGCTACATGCCACACAGCTCGCGATTCTATGGCCATTTTGAGGGAAAACTTCGGAGAACAATTCATCTCAAGAAATGGACCGGTAAGTTGGCCACCAAGATCATGCGATTTGACGCCTTTAGACTATTTTTTGTGGGGCTACGTCAAGTCTAAAGTCTACAGAAATAAGCCAGCAATTATTCCAGCTTTGGAAGACAACATTTCCGAAGAAATTCGGGCTATTCCGGCCGAAATGCTCGAAAAAGTTGCCCAAAATTGGACTTTCCGAATGGACCACCTAAGACGCAGCCGCGGTCAACATTTAAATGATCTTCTAAATCTAAATCTTCAAAAAGTAAATGTCATGGACCAATCTAACGTTTCAAATAAAGAACCGATGAGATTTTGCAAATTTTATGCGTTTTTTTAAAAAAAAAGTTATCAAGCTCTTAACAAATCAGTCTTTATTTGGGAGTAGACCACGTATCTGATATCAACATTAGGGACCAACTGTCTAGGGGGCGTCTCACCACCATAACAATCCCCAAGTAGGACGTGTTTGGTCACCAAGATAATATGGTTCGTAAAGAGAATGGAATTTTTAGTTTTTATATCCCAAACCGGACATATTTGCTGACTATTGCAATAAGGAGTTTTAATGAGATTAGAAAACGAATTTCATATCCAATAATTGATATATAGATATATGAGAATAGAGCACGTTGCTGATATATTTTCCGGGCTTAGTGTTTGGGCGACCACCCTAATCCTCAAAACACCCCTAATTCGGCCATATATACCGACCATGTCAATGTGCAGCTAAAAGGTATTGGGGGGTAGAGCAAGAATTGATACCCACTTTCGGGACCAATTTTCTGGGGGTCTACCCCTTTCCCAAAATACCCCACACAAGCAGCAATTTTTTAGTGACCATCGCAATATGGGGCTCAAATAATGGTATTTGGGAGTAGAATACGAATTTGATATCCAAATTTAGGACCATGTATTAAGGACATCACCCCTTCCCCAAAACACCCAGCAAAGGGTAAAAAATTTTCGACCTTGCCAATATGTGGTATTTAAGATAAGAAAACGAATTTCATAACTTATTTTGGGCCATGTGTTTGGGGGACGCCCCATCGTGTAAACTCCCCTTAACCAATATGGGGTTTAAATAAAAGGGTTTTTGAAAGAAGAGCACGATGCTGATATTTTATCAGGGCCAAGTGCCTGGGAGACCACCTCTCCCCCGAAAACACCACTAAATCAGATATCATGAGAATATCGGGCTGAAATGAAGTATTTTAAGAATAGAGTGCAGCTTACACCCAAACTAAAATTCGTAGACCAATAAAAATCATATGGGATTCGGACAAAGGCACTTGTGTTGTTAAATTGTTAGTCAAGCGATATACTATTTTCGTAGTGAAATAAATAGCTCTAGTGAAATACTAAAAGCTCTTTAATTGTCGAAAATAAATATTCCAAGGAAACTTTTGTTCCATACCAAGTAAAAGAAGGCGCAGCGGAGCTGGCCCGTGTCAGCTAGTGAACCATAATCGAAACCATATGCTTATTGGTAATGTATCTGTCTTAAGTCTTTTGTTTCTTAAATATTCATAAAAGTTGCAATAATTTAAATGGAGACAAAACATTTTTTTCTTTCCCTGTCATTCTTTATAATGTGTCTGTCTCATGGCTATTCTCTGTTCCATTTTTATAACCACCACCGACGGATGGGGGTATATTCATTTTGTCATTCCGTTTGCAACACATCGAAATATCCATTTCCGACCCTATAAAGTATATATATTCTTGATCAGCGTAAAAATTTAAGACGATCTAGACATGTCCGTCCGTCTGTCTGTTGAAATCACGCTACAGTCTTCAAAAATAGAGATATTGAGCTGAAACTTTGCACAGATTCTTTTTTTGTCCATAAGCAGGTTAAGTTCGAAGATGGGCTATATCGAACTATATCTTGATATAGCCCCCATATAGACCGATTCGCCGATTTAGGGTCTTAGGCGAATAAAAGCCACATTTATTATTCGATTTTGCTGAAATTTAAGACAGTGAGTTGCCTTAGGCCCTTCGACATCTTCCGTCAATATGGCTCAGATGGTTTCAGATTTGGATATAGCTGCCATATAGACCGATCCTCCGATTTAGGGTCTTAGGCCCATAAAAGTCACATTTATTATCCGATTTTGCTGAAATTCGGGACAGTGAGTTGTGTTAGGCCTTTCAACATCCTCCGTCAATTTGGTGCAGATCGGTCCAGATTTGGATATAGCTGCCATATAGACCGATTCTCCAATTCAGGGTCTTAGGCCCATAAAAGCCACATTTATTATCCGATTTTGCTGAAATTCAGGATAGTGAGTTGCCTTAGGCCCTTCGACATCTTCCGTCAATATGGCTCAGATGGTTTCAGATTTGGATATAGCTGCCATATAGACCGATTCTCCAATTCAGGGTCTTAGGCCCATAAAAGCCACATTTATTATCCGATTTTGCTGAAATTCAGGACAGTGAGTTGCCTTAGGCCCTTCGACAACTTCCGTCAATATGGCTCAGATGGTTTCAGATTTGGATATAGCTGCCATATAGATCGATCCTCCGATTTAGGGTCTTAGGCCCATAAAAGTCACATTTATTATCCGATTTTGCTGAAATTCGGGACTGTGAGTTGTGCTAGGCCTTTCAACATCCTCCGTCAATTTGATGCAGATCGGTCCAGATTTGGATATAGCTGCCATATAGACCGATTCTCCAATTCAGGGTCTTAGGCCCATAAAAGTCACATTTTTTATCCGATTTTGCTGAAATTCAGGATAGTGAGTTGCCTTAGGTCCTTCGACATCTTCCGTCAATATGGCTCAGATGGTTTCAGATTTGGATATAGCTGCCATATAGACCGATTCTCCAATTCAGGTCTTAGGCCCATAAAAGCCACATTTATTATCCGATTTTGCAAAAATTTGGGACAGTGAGTTGTATTAGGCCTTTCAATATCCTCCGTCAATTTGGCTCAGATCGGTCCAGATTTGGATATAGCTGCCATATAGACCGATCTCTCGGTTTTAGGTTTTGGGGCCATAAAAAGCGCATTTATTGTCCGATGTTGCCGAAATTTGGGACAAAGAGTTAAGTCAAGCCCCTCCACATATTTCTGCAATTTGGTCTAGATCGATCAAGATTTGCATATAGCTGCCATAAAAACCGATTATGAATTTTCGACCGGATTTTGAGGAAAGGTGGTTCACATATATATCCGAGGTGGTGAGTATCCAAAGTTCGGCCCGGCCGAACTTAACGCCTTTTTACTTGTTACCTATGTTTTTAAGTTTCTTAACTTAATATTGGGCTAATATTTTGAAGTAAGGCAAAATGTTTTGATTTCATTACTTTTTATGTGTTTCAAATGTATTAGGTGTACCTAAAAAATTCTATGGGTTTTTAATCTTTATTATTGTTTAAATTATCAAGCCATTTTAATAGGATTAATTTTTTTTTATAACCTTTCCAGTTTTTTCAACGCCGCGCCTCCTATTTCAATGATGAATCAGGACAATCCATATGCGGTAAGTTATAAATAGAATAAAATTTAAATTTCTAGTGTAGGGTAGTAGCAAACAAAAAAATTAAAATTGCACCAAAAAAAAAATTTATAATATAAAAAAAAAGAAAAAAAAATTATATATATATATATATATAAAATATATTCAATGATTCCTTTTAAATTCTTAATAGGAACACCCAAGCTGAAATTTGGAGAAACCAAAATATTTGTTAATCTACAATAGTATAGAAATCCATAAATATATGTAAATGCAATATTAATTTTACGAGCTGTACCAATGATAAACTAAAGACGGGCCATAAAAAAATCATATTTTTATAGCTCCAAACAATGTGTTGATGATATAAATGCACAAACACTCCTGTGTCTTTGATGACCACTTAACTTGATTGAATTTTGATTTTTTTTTTTTGTTTTTGTCATTCTTGTTATTGTTTATTTAAGAGCATGACATCGAATATTCGCATTATGGCTTATAACACAAAACAATGTCGCTCACTTCGTTGGCATTCATTTATCTGTGTGTGTTTGTGTTTCTTTTAGGGGTATTAACTGAACTTAACTTTACTTCCAGGGGGGAGCATAGCATACATCCACAGCTCATTTGCATTTGAAGTGGAGACATACAAAGCTTTAATTTAATTAAAAATTCATAATTCATATTTTATGATATCATATTTTGTATTAGAATCTACCAAATATACCAGCCATATATATATTGGGTAGAAGAACTACTTGTATCGATTTCGATTTCCTATTCAGACGATAACAAGTAAAACGGCGTTAAGTTTGGCCCGGCCGAACTTTGAATACCCACCACCTCGGGTATATATGTAAACCACCTTTCATCAAAATCCGGTGAAAATTGCATAAGTTATCTCCCATAGCAGTTATATCGAAATATATCGAA